>NW_010572280.1:0-453 GCF_000687285.1 Phaethon lepturus
AACAACTCTGAAATTGTTATCTGAATTCTCTCCATTTCATGTTTATTGTGGAGAGATGTATTTGTTCACCAGAAGTAGCAGTTTATCTAAAAAATTAATATTTCTCAAGCACAACTGACAGATGAAAGTCCTAATAAATTTGCCTTTGACACACAATAGAATTTAAGTATGTTATTAAAATGTATTAAACAGAAAGATCAGAGACAGTTATATTTAATATTTTGATGTTATCAAAACACAGCTACATTTTTACTAAACACATTTATATCAAAGAGCAACATGATTGACCTTCATATTTTTTCCATTTAGGCCTTCATATTAGTATGAGTTTTGCTGTGCTGAAGCATTAACTATCTTTTTTAAATATGGAAAAACTTGAAATCATTTTTATATTCGAACAAAGCAACAGGTTATTTGAGGTTTCTATTTGGTCTCTTCTCCCAAGTAACGAGC
>NW_010572281.1:0-451 GCF_000687285.1 Phaethon lepturus
ATGTGCCGGGGAGATTTTACAAATGCTTGTTTACAGCATAACTCACGTCAGAGCCCAGCAAACCCATGGTGATGGAAGTCTTTGGGCCATAGCAATTTCTTGTTTCAGTAAGGCTGCATGTGGAAATGTTCTGGAGATTTCCAAGAACCTCTCTACCAGGCAGCCTTATTTACCTGCCAAGTAAAAGAAGCTGATGAGGCACAGCACTGCCACGTTCCTTTCACCCGTTCTTTCTCATTTTGCAAATGCCCAGCAGCAATGCCCCTCAATACCACACACAGTAAATGTTCCGGGCTGAACCAGCTAGGGATAACACATGTTGCTGAAGATGCCACAGCCCTTCTCACCTGAAAAATCTGTTCCCAAGCATGTTAACTGATGTGCACTGCACACATATTTAACAAAATCCTTTATTTACATTTCAAAATGTAAAAAAAAAAAAAAAAAAAAA
>NW_010572282.1:0-455 GCF_000687285.1 Phaethon lepturus
CAGCCATTGCACAGGGCTGTCAAGTCACCCCAAAAACCTCTGCTTGCGGGGAAGATGGGTGCTTGGTTTTGCACCCCAGGCTGCAGGATAGAACTCTCCTCCAAGCCTGGGCACCTCTGCATGTCCCTGGGGCTCCCCTGGGCTTGGCCAGGTGCCATCAGGTCTGGTGCACCCCAGATGGGAGGTGACCACGGTGTGCCCCGCACCAGAGCCAACCACCCCTTGGGGACATGTGCAGCGAGCTGTGCTGACACAGAGGGACAGAGGTGACCCATCAGGCTGAGACAGTGTCACCATGAGCCATGGCACCTGGCCATCGCTAGGGCAAGACGTCGGAGCCTCATTCCATCACTACCACAGGGCTGGTCAGAGGCCACCAACAGGAAAAGGGGCTTCTCTGGGCAGTGTGTGACAGTGACGGCAACAAGCCACAGCTCCCAGAGGCGCTGCCACCC
>NW_010572283.1:0-456 GCF_000687285.1 Phaethon lepturus
CTTCTTTAAGCAGCCTAAATCATCCATTTGCGACACCGACTCAGACCGGTTTTAGCCCTACTCCATCCCTTCTCCCTGCTCTCTTATTGTGAACTATGACCATTTTATCAGTCATAAACTTATACCAGTAGAGTTTAAAAGCGTCTTCGAGAGTTCAGTAATTAGTAAGGAAACACTGGGATTTTAGCTCTTTGTTTCAATGGTCTTCTGTATCTGGGGAAAAAAAATCTGCTTAAAACGTATGCTTTAAAGGATTAATTAAGCTATTTCCTGGTATATTCTTATTCTAATGTTCCTGAGATAAGCTTGCTAATGGTTTCAGAACGGACTAACATTCAGGCAGAAAAAGTCTAATGGCGCATCAAGGTCTGCTATTTTTTAGCCCCTACTGCGCCTGATGCGCGTTTCCGAAGCTGCTGTCATTTTGCACCACCAGCTGCCATAACCGATGAGAAA
>NW_010572284.1:0-457 GCF_000687285.1 Phaethon lepturus
CTAAAACAGTGTTACAGGACTAATTGGACTAACAGTTAATTCTGTATATTAATGGTGTGTTCCCTTTTGCCCGTAACAGCATTTCAAGAGTAATGAAGTAATGAGACACATAACACAAACAAAAGCTTATTTGGTTACCTAAAGTAGCACTACAGCAGCATCCATATCTTTGCTGAGACAATTTTAGGTGTTGACCTCCAGCCATGTGGAACACAGAAAGCAGGACAAAAAGAGTAACTTTGTAAGTCCCTGGTTTTGTAATGTAACTGGACACTACCTAATGCAGTGTTGAATGCAAATAAATGGAGGTGACCGTGTCTGCACTCACCTGTTGTAACTTTGGAGTTATACCCAAAAAGATCTGTATTAGAATCTGGGATTCCCCCCAGCCTGGTTTCTAAACTGATAAGGAAATTGTTACAACTGCAATTTTTAAATAATATAATTTAATAATCAA
>NW_010572285.1:0-454 GCF_000687285.1 Phaethon lepturus
GCTGCAGTACAAGGTAGATGTTGACAAAGTAGACTGAGTCCAGAGGAGGGGTGCCATGGTGGTTGGGGCCTGGAGCTCACGACACAGGAGTCAGAGAGAACTGGGTTTGTTCAGCCTTCAGAAGAAAGGGCTAAGAGGGATCTAGTTGCTGGGCACAGCTACCTAACAGGTAGTTCTAAAGACTTTTGGCAGATGCACAGAGAGAAAAGCCAGGAGGTGGTGGACACAAAGTGCAGCAAGGCAAATTGCACTTGGATTTAAAGAAAAAAAGTCCTCAGTAAGGATGGTTAATCACCAGAAGAGGTTGCCCAGATAGTTTGTGGAATCCCATCCTAGGACACATTTAAAACTCAGCTGGTCAGTTTTAAATGAGCAAGTAACCTGCTCTAACTTTGAATTTGTCCCTGCTATGAGCAGGATTTGGACTAGATGACCCCCAAAGGTTACTTACAGC
>NW_010572286.1:0-456 GCF_000687285.1 Phaethon lepturus
CTATCCTGGCTGAAACCAGGACAATATTGTAACCCAGCAAGGCAAGTGGACTACCACAGAAGAAGATATCCAATATCTGAGGGAATTGGTGATGGTGGAGGTGGTCTACAGTGGACAATAATCAGCCCTCCAAAGATCCTGATGACATCCATTGCACATGGTCTATGTGATGGAAGTTTGTAGGGAGCGCACCGACATCATGCACCACCAACCTGGCTATGATGAATTGGTCAGACATCGAGACACCAACTGTGTATAGACTGTTCTGTCAGCTCTGGAGATTCGAAGACAATCTCTATTTTCCTTCACTGATACGGGCATACATCTCAGCTGTAGAAAGACTGTTCCACAAGGTCAAACAACTCAAAAAGAATGTGAAGAATCTCCCTCCTTGCCCCTACAGGCCAACATCTCAGCTACCAAGCGTGGAATAATTGCTGGAGGTGACCTAGAAAT
>NW_010572287.1:0-454 GCF_000687285.1 Phaethon lepturus
TGTGAATCTGTTACAGGCCACCCCATCAGGCTGAGGAAACAGGCAAAGCCTTCTTTAAACAACTTGAAGAAGTTGGTGAATTGCTGATGTTGGTTCACATGGGTGACTTGGACCTCCTGATGTCTGCTAGAAGTGCAATGTAGTATGACACAAGCAGTCAAGATTTCTTGAGGGTGTTGGGAATAACTTCTTGATACAAGGTGGACCAACAAGGAGTAAAGTGCAGCTGGATTTGCTATGCACTAAAAAGAAAGAACTGGTTGGAGCTCAAGATCCTGAGAAGAGTGAGGGAAGAGGGCAGCAGAGTACAGAACCTGGACTTTAGGAGAGCAGATTTCAGTTTTTCAGATTTCAGGAACTATTAGATGAGATCCTATGGGGGGCAGCTCTGAAAGGCAAAATAACTCAGGAAAGCTGGCAAGTCTTGGAGGTCAGCATCTTCCGAGTGCAAGAG
>NW_010572288.1:0-456 GCF_000687285.1 Phaethon lepturus
CAGAGCTGGGGACCCAGGGGTTACCCCTATATGGGGCCAGACTCCCAGGGGTTACATATAGCCCTGACACAGGGCTGGACAGTCAGGGGTTATATACGCCTCCCGTATCCAGCTGGGGACCCAGGGCTTATATGCAGCCTTATACAGGACTGGACATCCAGGTGCTATATACCCCTCTATAGATTTGGACAGCAGGGGTTATCTATGCCCTTATACAGGGCAGGACACCCAGGGGTCATCCCTATCGACAGCAGGATGCTCGGGGGTTATATATAGCCCTATACATCAGCAGGCATCCAGTGTTTAATTACTCTCTGTATAGAGCTGGATACCCAGGGTTATATACAGCCCCTATATAGAGCTGGGCCCCCTGGGACTTGTGTATGTCCCTACAGAGAGCTGGACATACAGGGCTTATGTATACCCTTATACAGAGCAGGGCATCCAGGAGTTGTA
>NW_010572289.1:0-456 GCF_000687285.1 Phaethon lepturus
TTTCCTTCTATTCTCATTCCTGTTCCTATTTCTTAATTCTTTCCTGCATTTCTTGTAGCCTGTTGCTTTTTAAAACATCTTTCTGTGTCTCCCTCTACCTGATTCCTTGTCCTGTTCTCTAATTCCTCCTTCTCCATCCTGGACCCAGTCACATTAATCACTTTCTTTCTCTGTCTCCATTTATTTAGTTTCCTGTCCTTTTTTTTTTTTCCCTGTCTATGTTATACGCCGTCCATTTTAAGTTGTATTTTGATGGCTACTTTTATACAGTTCACTGCCTGCATTTTGTAATTCTCTCCCATCTGCCCTGTACCCTGTCACTTCTTCAAGTTCCTGTGTCTATTTTTATCAAGCTCCCTATCTGTATTTTTTCTTTCCTGTGTCGGGTACTCCGTTGCTTTTTAAATTTTTTTTAATGTGTTTGTTTTTTCCCCAGTCTTATTTTTAATTTATTCT
>NW_010572290.1:0-452 GCF_000687285.1 Phaethon lepturus
TCACAAAGGGACCCCATTCCTCTGAAGGGACGATATTTCAAATGCAAATTATTTTGTCCCTTGGAGCTTTCTTCATCAGCATTCTCCTCCCCTGCTAAAATCGCAGCAACTACATCGTCAGGACAGATACATCTTTGTTTAACTGCAGCACAAAAATTAGAAAGTTTTGTTTTATTTACAACGTTGCCCTTAGGATTTCCTTCAACAGTGTGCTGACTAGAACTCTCTGTACTATCTGATTCTTCTACTGGTGTCCCAGTGTTTTCAGCAGCTAACGCTTTTAAGTCATCTAAGGTAAGGTCTAAGCGATAACAGTTTTGCATCATGGATTCATAATCAGAACCGATTTCAGACTCCCCTCTCTCAGGCTCTGAGTAAGAGCTTTCACTATCACTTGTCTTTGTTGTACTGTTAACGGCTGTACTCTGTAAAGCAGCAATTTTGGATTTTTT
>NW_010572291.1:0-457 GCF_000687285.1 Phaethon lepturus
TTTTTTTTTTCCTGTCAGTCTGTTACTGAATTTTGAAAAACATCACAGCCTGTTATTTTCCTACGGTTTGCAATCCAGCCTGCTGGCTTTCCATGCCTTCCTTAGCAGCCTGGCCCCTCGCTTGGCTGCTGTAAAAGTTGCTGCCTGATCTCTTTGCATGGTTGGAAGAACCACATGTCTCTGCTAAGTATTTTTTAGCACATTTTATTATTTGTTTTAGTTTCTAGAAAAGCATCCAGATTAATAAGTAATGCCACTCAGGCAGCGTGGCTGAGCCAGTGGAACAAGGTCCTGACAGCGGGAAGACTTGGGTTCTACTTTCTCCATTGCACGGCTTCAGGCGAGCCTTTTTCTGCTCCTGCTCCTGCCTTGGCCATCGATTCTGTCCGGCTGGGTGACACTGAGAAACACCAGCACAGTGGGAGCAGATGCTTAGCTCAGGCTGCATCGCACGGGC
>NW_010572292.1:0-451 GCF_000687285.1 Phaethon lepturus
GCTTCCATTTGATGTGGAATAAGAGTGGGAATCCGTGAACACAGGCCAAAGTTTTTCCTCAGCACACAAGTTAACTGGAGCAACTGTACGCCTGCTCCAGAGCAGTAGTGTTTCTTTGCAGTACTAGGATCCACCTGGATGCCTTTGACTTGAACCAAGGATGTTAAGGCAACTCCCCTGCAGTACATCTATTCCGCTACCCACAGGTCCTCTTTGAACGGCTGTGGTCTCTCGGGAGTGCCGCCTTCGTTCTCTATTCTTTGCCGCATATACACCCAGCAAGTTATGAACGTGTTCTGACGGGACAGCAGAAGTGACAGGCATGCCATAGGATGACAGGGATCTTGGGAGGTCTCTGGTCCACCCTCCTGCCCAAAAGAGGGTCGGTCCTGGGGTCAGACCAGGGTGCTCAGGCCTTTCTCCAGCTGGGGCTTGAAACCCCCCAAGCACG
>NW_010572293.1:0-455 GCF_000687285.1 Phaethon lepturus
TTCCACACAACACACTGTCCCACCTAATGCTGCATGTAGCTGGAATGTGTTGGAGGAGGCCGTCCTTTGACAGAACGCTTCTCTGGTCAAAAGGTAGCAGTAGCTACAAATCCCCAGCGTGAATGTATGCGCTGGCTACCTCTTGAAGAAGCAACTGCAGTTGCAATGGAGCTCTATTCAGAATTTCTGTGCTCAGCACAGAAGTTGACCTCTGACCGTTAATAGCTCTGCATTGATACCTTACTCCCCAGGTACAACGAATGGAGGTTAACATAAAGTATTTGCAGGTGTGTGGGCTGTGTTTCCTGTGGTGGAGCAAAACATACCTTGGCAGGTGACTGCTATTGATCAAGTAACAGTAGGGAAGATTATTGAAAGCAAGCAAAGATAACTGAAAAAGCAGTCCCTGTGGGATTTGCAGCATGCTGGGGGCGTTATCAGCCATGCTGTCTGGA
>NW_010572294.1:0-457 GCF_000687285.1 Phaethon lepturus
GTTCAGCCCAGTCCCCTGTGAGCTGGTTTCAAAATGGGGTTTTCTGGCTCTGTGAGAGGAAAAGTGGTTTCCAGTCCTGTTGTGAGCCGTGGACAACCATGTGCCGGAGGCACAGTGCAAAGACTTATGAGAGGAAAGGCTCCAAGCATGGGAACAGAGGTTCAGCAATGGCTCCTGTTCACAAGATAAGGAAAGCTATTAAAAGAAAAGGGGACCCTTCGTGCAGCTAAAGCCATGTGCAGGCAGGGCAGTATGAAGGACCACAAACTGTTCCAAGTGAAGTGTAGAGACTGTTGGCCACAACAAGAGGAGGAATGCCTTGTAAGAGCAGAGTGCAGGGGGTAGGAAGGATGGTTGCGGCATAGCCACAGAGTAGCAAATACCTGTTTGGGGGTAGGGGATGGCAAACAGGAGGGGAAGATGATTTAATTTCAAATAAAAACCCTCATGCTTGCAA
>NW_010572295.1:0-457 GCF_000687285.1 Phaethon lepturus
GGGAACCCCCCCCCGCCAGTGAGGGCAAGGGGGAAAGGAGGTCGCTCCCCTCCTCCCCGCGATGTGTACGGCGGCCGAGCAGAAATGGGAGTCCTCTCGCTGATCCCGGGGATGATACGAGACGCCCCTCAAAGTCCCACCGAGGAAGGAGGCAGGAGAACCGCGCTGCTCCCCTCCAGCTCCTGCCCCGCTCCCCCAGCCCAGTCCCTGCCTGATCAGCCAGGAGCAGCTCGCCAGCACCCCCCTCACCTTTGCACGGGATGCAGTTTGGGGCTCCCCCATTGAAAATCATCCACTTAAAAAGCGTGTTGTCGTTGACGTCCTCTTCCGTCCACGAAGTTGTCAGGCGGCCGGTCTTGCAGCACTCCTCCTTGCTGAGGTCGGTTTTGTAGAGGACCTGGCAGCGGCCGTTCCGCGCCTGCCGGAGCCAGCAGTTCCCAGCTGCAGGGGGACGGGA
>NW_010572296.1:0-456 GCF_000687285.1 Phaethon lepturus
AATGATTAGGTTGTGGAAAACGCCGTTCTCTGAGGCACCCGTGTTGATGGCCACAAAGAAAATATTTTGCATTTGAAAGTGGAATTTTTGTCCTTCCTGTGTGTTAGAAGAGAGCATTAAATCCCAAATGCATTTCTGCGGGTGGTAGGCGAGAAACCCGGTGCTGTTCTCTCTCATGTGGAAACTCCAGATGAGTTTAATGTCCCTGTAAATATTATGTGCAGAGTTACACTCTAAGTTGTGTGATGTAACCTCCTTAGCACGCCAGCATCAAATCACGACGCAGCAGCAAATTTGGCGAAATGAGGAAGGTACCGCGGTGCAGAAAAGCAGGAGGCACTCTGCTTTCTTCTGGGGGGTACAGAGGGTCGTGACAGCAGAGTGGTTAATCTTAAATGCAGTGTAAGATCGTATGTGTCAGTCATACAGCCTATTCATGTTTGTAAGCATCTGTTA
>NW_010572297.1:0-458 GCF_000687285.1 Phaethon lepturus
CCTGGAGAGGCTCGGGTACCACCGGAGCGGAGGTGCGCACGTGCCAGCCTGCGGTACACCCCTCTCTGGATGCAACTGTGGGTTTTTTCCTTACGCTTCTGGCTCATCCGCCTCATCCTCGGACCGTCTTGGGGGATGGATTGGCGAAGGTCCGATGCCTGACTCGTCCATCCCACTGCTGGCGCGGACGAACGCCGGGGCGGGCGGCTTTATGCCAACGCCATGTCCCCGCATGTCTTGCGCTCACCGTTATTACCTAGCGGAGAAGGGATCTTAACAGGATTTATAACGACTTGCTGAGGAACGGGCTCTGACTCGCTTGAAGGGAAGCGATGGGAGTGATGCGAGGGGTGTTGGCGGCCGCCGGCAGCAGGGAAGGGCTCCAAAAAGGGGAGGGTGAACGAGCCCGGCCCCCCGCGTCCCCCCTGACGGTGGCTGGGCATGAGGGTTGTGCCATG
>NW_010572298.1:0-458 GCF_000687285.1 Phaethon lepturus
AGAGGTGCCACCAGCTTCTCTGATGGGCTCAACTTTGGTATGAGGTAGGTCCATCATGGAGCTGTCTGGAACTGGATGTGTCTGGCACAGGAGGCAGCCTGAGGAGGACCCCATGCTGGAGCATGGGATACTTCCGGAAGTAATTGCAGCCCATGGCGAATCCACACTGGATCAGGTGAAAAGTGTGAGGAGAAAGGAGCACAGCAGAGAGGAACTGTTATGTACTGACTCTTTTGGAAAGATAGGAGGGGAAGAAGGAGTTGGAGTTGCACTTTATGTAAAAGAGAAATTTCAATGTATGGAGGTGAACTATGGAGTCCATGAATATTCTATCGAATGCCTTCGAGACAAGATTGGAGGGATCATCACCAAGAGGGGGTCTTGTGTTAGGTATCTGTTACCGATCTCCCAATGAGGATGACAAGGCTGATGAAACCTTACTTCAGCTGCTCAAGGAA
>NW_010572299.1:0-452 GCF_000687285.1 Phaethon lepturus
GTCTCCAACAGCTACATGGTGAGTTGCCCCGCTTGCCAGCACCCGCTGTGCATGGAGTCCTCTCAGTCGCTGGGCTCTGGGCAGGACAACTGGCAACAGGGCGTGCCTTTGCGGGGCCTTGGAAGGGAAATGCTGGGGTCAGACCCTGACTTTTTCCTCTGGTTTGCCTCATCTGTGGCAAGAGACACAGGGCACTGTGCCCTGAGCACGAGGGGCACTAGCAAGGAGGAGGAGGCGGTCTGAAGGGTCACTGGTGCCTGTGCTCTGAGCCAGTGTGACTGTGTCTGAGCGGGCAACAGCAGGGGGAGAAACAGGCTCTCTTAAGACAGATGCCAGAGGCAACAGGGGAGGACAGAGCTGGACATGGGCTCTGCACCCATGCTCACCTGCTCTCTGTGTGCTTGCGCAAAGGCCCTCATGAAGCTGAACGAAGCGGAGGTCCTGAAGAACTC
>NW_010572300.1:0-457 GCF_000687285.1 Phaethon lepturus
AACACTTAATTCCTTAGACATAGACCTACTCACCCATCTACTAAGCCTTTAGCATTAATACATTAAAATCTAACTTACAGTCTCAAAAGCCGATACAAGGAAATGCGAATTCCTGTTTACAGGATGTTATAAGGCAACTTTAACCCACATATCAATATTATACTTTAGGAAAGCTACTCAAGACAAACACCGCTTTCTGGTTTTGGGTGAACACATTCCCAAACCTTGGGTGGTTTAGAACACAGCAGAGGGTGCCCTGAAGGTAGCACATGGGCTTTGCCTGTCAGCACTGCTGGGTGTTGCTGTAGGAGTCTGACCTGCCCCATGGTTCCTCCTGGGATACATTGACTATCTCAAGGCAGACCTATGAATTGCTGTGTGTGACTATCTTAACACTTCACCTCAGCTGATGCTAGTTAGGTCATGGAATACTCAAAAATGAGGAAAATGAGTGTGA
>NW_010572301.1:0-456 GCF_000687285.1 Phaethon lepturus
ACGCAGAAGGCTTTCATGACACTGAGCAAACAGTGCCATTAAATAGCATGCAAAACTCAGTACAGTTAAAACCACACAACTATATGCGTGGGGGAGCATAATGCAGCGTCACATATAAAAAGATAGATTGTGAGCTGACAATTACCCGTCAGGAGCAGGGTCTTCCACATGTGCTGCATACCTGTGTGCAAATACCCACCCACTTCTCAGCAGTGGTCGCAAAAGGAAAAACAAAAAGAGACAAATTGAATTTGCAAGGAATTATGATTCCAAAGGCAGTAAAGTTGATCGGACACATGGAGGGGCTTCCATGGGAGGACCAATTAAACAAAGCCAGAGACTTAAGGTAGGAAAGGAGAGAACTGAGTGAACAGAGCTATAAAATCAGCACAGTGTGGAGAGGCTTGACAGGGATCAATGTTGTAACCGGCTCTGGCATTAAAAGAAACGGGAGAG
>NW_010572302.1:0-446 GCF_000687285.1 Phaethon lepturus
ATGGAGATTCTCCTTGCCTCTCTTTTTGTTTATATTCCTAACACACAAAGCACACGTCTCAGAGTTCATTGGAAACAATGAAAAATTCCTCTTAGCCTCAAGGGACTTTGAAATAAGCTTTTCTTTAACAGCTACTAATATGCATGGCTAGCATCACAATACTTTTATAAAATTTAAAAATGCCAAGACTTCTAAAGGATCAAGTAGTCTACTAAGAAATAAAACATTACGTATTTCATTTTATCCTATATTGCATATATTAATGAATCCAAATCCTTATTAGATATGTACTTAACAATGTTTACAAAAACTGACAAAGAACTGACAACTTCAAAATACTTGAGGTTATAGTAATAACCAAATTCACCAAAACAAAAAGTAGGAAAAAATACAGCAAAAAAGCTTGCTTTTTGTAAATGACAGAATCACAGAATCACTAAGGTTGG
>NW_010572303.1:0-458 GCF_000687285.1 Phaethon lepturus
TTTTTTTTTTTTTTTTTTTTAACTTCCTCCCTCTGGACAAGTAAGATATTAATATTATCCCTGTAACAAGCAGCAGAAGGAATAAAACATCTAGGTAAATACTGGAAGTGAGATTAAAACTCTCTAGCTTTCTGATGTAACCCTGTGACATAGCGTTTCTAGTGAATTAAACCAAATGTACAAGTATTTAACGACTAATCCTTTTAAGTATTTTAATGCCCCAATGAAGATTTCTTATAGGGAGAGGCAAAGCATATGTGGTTTCCGTTAGAGTCTGCCTGCAGGCAGAGGATTGAGCAGATTGGCTTTTTTTTTTTTTTTAGCTCTCCCCCCCACCCTTTCTTTTTAATTAATTAATATTTCCCTCCTTTTGTTGGGGTGGGGGATTGGCAGCCCCTGGCGCGGGGTGCTGAATGGACAGCTCCTGCCGGCGGGGCTGAGGGGGGACTCGCCCCGCC
>NW_010572304.1:0-454 GCF_000687285.1 Phaethon lepturus
TTTTATAGATAGATATAGGGAATGTAGAAATAGCAATACTAAAATAAAATGTTATCTCTGTGCACTTGATCAAAAACATCCCATTTTTCTGGCTGCAGAAAGGTAACTGTTGCACAGAAAGCTTCATTTGCACAGCTTTTTACCTAGGAGTCCTCTAGTGGCACCTATGACATGTGGACCAGTGTTGGAATTCCAAGATGGTGAAAGAGATCTTTTCTGCATATAGTTTTTTCTTCATGGAGCTCTCATTGCAAATAAGACATAGCTTAAATAGTGCCTTAAAGACACAAAGTAGTTAACCAGATTAGGTGATGATACCTCCAGCATACTCCAGCATACTGATACCTAAACTTGCTCCAAATCATATTGCTTGTTCATTTAAAATCTGTGTGGAGTATCATGGATGAGAAAAGAACTAGTGGAACAAGAAGGATATTTACTCTAAGTTCATTCA
>NW_010572305.1:0-457 GCF_000687285.1 Phaethon lepturus
CCAGAGGGCAAGGAGAGGCTAGAAAAAAGTGCAGGCTGAAAAGACATGGCAGGCTTAAAAATGGTGAGAGGCTGGAGGGAAATTTAGACCAGCAAATTGTGGAGGCTGAAAAGGGGTGAGAGTCTGGATCACAAATGTAGGCTAGGAAAAAGTGGAGGCCAAAAAGGGGTGGGAATCCAAGAAGTTGTGGGAGGCTGGATGGTAAGTAGAGGCCAGGAAAATTGGAGGCTGAGAAGGGGTGAGAGGCCCAAAAGTTGTGGGAGGCTGTAGTGCAAGTAGAGCTGAGAAAAAAAGTGGAGGCCAAAAAGGGGTGTGAGGCTGGAGAGCAAGTAGAGGCCAGAAAAAAATTTGAGGCCAAAAAGGAGTTGCAGGCTAAAAAGGTGTGGGAGGCCAGAGGGCCATTACAGAACAGAAAAAAGTGGAGGTCAAAAAGTGGTGGGAGGCTGGAGAGTGAGTA
>NW_010572306.1:0-457 GCF_000687285.1 Phaethon lepturus
TGTACAGAGTGAGGTAGGAAGAGAAGCAAGAAGTATCATCTAAGGGAGAGAGATCAAGAATATGGAGAGGAAACAGAACTGTAGTGGGAGACATAAAGGGGAAGCTGAGTTTATTAGTGTGGAAGGGTAAAGGAAGATAGAGCACAGGACAACCATGCATAGGAAATGAGGCCACAACCATACACTGCTTCCAAAATAAATACGCTAGATTAAGTCCATTACATTAGGTTGCACTAAGGTAGATGCTTAGTTAAGGCTGACTGCATTCATGTACATGACATGCTCATGCCCACAGTGATCACACAGAGTGAACAGGATTTCTAAACAGAAACCCCCTAAGAGACACATTGTGATGCCCATCTGCTTCAGGGGAAGTAACACAGGAGAAATGAGATCAGAATTCAGATTCTATGTTCAGCTTCTCTAGGACACGATTCAAAGCATGCTGAAGTCAATA
>NW_010572307.1:0-456 GCF_000687285.1 Phaethon lepturus
GTAAAAGCAATATTAAATTCAGGGAGGTTAAGTTACAGCTTCCAATCTCTAAAGAAGTGTAGAAACTTGATTATACTTCTCTCTAGTTCAATTCTTGTTATTTTCTAGTGTAGTATTTCTTTCGTATTACTATAGTTGACAGGGAATAATGAGTTGCCAGACATCCTTAAGTAGAAAAATTCATAAAATCATACTTCATTCTCCAGTTATGCTGGTTATGTTATTGAGATATTTGAGGGAACAAGCAGAACTTTACCAGAATGAAGATTCTGAAGTCTGCTACACCTTAGGGCATGTCAGGGACTCCTGTAGTCTTTTTGTGTTTCATTCTGAATGAGTTAGGGCATCCCTCCTGATGGGCTTTCCTTTTTGCACAGTGACCAGAAGTTGGATAAAATCTTCTAACAGAGAGCAGCTGTTTCTATTCAGATTCTCAGAAATCCCTTCCTCTGAACT
>NW_010572308.1:0-460 GCF_000687285.1 Phaethon lepturus
GGACACGGGGGACGCTTCTCACCGAAGCCGCCCCCGCCACCAAACCCTGGCCATGCAGACCCCGTGCGCATGAGTTATGTTCCCTGCAGCTCTTCTCTTTCCAAGGAGTTGTCCTTCATGTCTGGGTCTTTTTTTTAGATTCCTCTTTCTCCGAGTGCGTAACAAAAGTGCTGGAGGTCACGAAGCAGGAGTTTGAGAGACTAGAAGAGCAGAAGGAGCAAAGATGCTCGTTTCTCGGCCTGTGCCGTGGCATAGAGGACGTGATAAAAGGTACCGGTCGGGTTAATGGAGCTGCTTCTGTGGTTGTTCAGTGGGGAAACAGCTAACGTACGGAGTCCTGCAGTGCGAGGGAACCGTGGTCAGGGAGCCCGTTGACTTGAGAAGCTGCGTCTGTTGGGAGCCGGTGGGATTCACCTGACCAAGTGGCCGGACTTCTATGAAGAGTCTTAAACTAGACTTA
>NW_010572309.1:0-453 GCF_000687285.1 Phaethon lepturus
ACATTGCTGGTAGTGTGAGGTTTGGTGTGTGCGTTACTGCAAAAAGTAAAGGGAAATCGTATCAACATTTTACCATACTGTGTCCACTCACTTGCAAAATATATCCAGGGTCTGGATCACCTGAATTATTTAGCAGCCTAAATGCCACTGTCACTTTGAGAGATGGGGTCTGATTTACTATATGGGGGTGTCTGTGTTTTGAATCATGTTAAAGAACTATAGCAGAGGCATTTTAAGTTTTTTATAATGAACTCATCCTAGATATGTTGCAGATTCCAGTGGTATTTCCTATACTACCAATGATCTAAAATATAAAACTGATGATATCTCTAAAACCAGAATGAAGTTTAAGCGTTTCCATTCCACAGCACAGTAACAACAGCATAACCAAAGGTTAGAGATTGACAAAAAAAGGCATATATTCAAAAAATCACAGAATCATTAAGGTTGGAA
>NW_010572310.1:0-460 GCF_000687285.1 Phaethon lepturus
CCAGGACAGCTGACCCAAACTAGCCAAAGAGGTATTCCATACCGTATGATGCCATGCTCAAAATCTAAACTAGGGTTAGATATTGAGCATGACACCTCAGAGTTGGCCGTCTCATGACATCTCTTGAGTTGCCAGAGCTCAAGAACTGGCTTGGCATCAGTCAGTGGGGTTTTTTTTTATTCTCCTCCCCATCCCACTGCAGCAAGGCTGGGGAGGCGTGAGCGAGCAGTTGTGTGGTGCCTAGCTGCCAGCTGGGGTTAAACAATGACAGTCCTTTTTGGCAGCCAGCGTGGGGCACGAAGGGTTGAGATAATGATAGATTTGACCAGAGCACGTTAAAACACATTTGTTATAAACATTCATTATATTACTTTAATTTTTGCTGGTCACAATGCCATTTGTTCTCAGTTGTGTTATGCAATGCCTTATTTGCTGTATATACTGTTTGTCAGTGTTTATG
>NW_010572311.1:0-458 GCF_000687285.1 Phaethon lepturus
GCAAATCCTCCACCAAAGCCTCCTCCCAGGCCACCACCGAAGCCTCCTCCCAAGCCTCCACCAAAGCCGCCAGCAAGGCTGCCGGCGCTCATGCCCCCTCCGTAGCCAGTGCTGCACGCTCCCCCGCCATAGCTCCCACCGCCTATCACAGAGGAGGCGTATCGCCTGCAGGAGACGGAGGAGCTCCTGCCGCTACCGCCGCCACAGACGCCTCCACCTCCACCGCTCCTGTAGGAGGTGCTGGACGTTCTCTTGATGCTGCAGCTCATGCTGGGAGTAATCGGATATCCAGCCCCAAAGGCAAAGCCCGCCACACAGCTGGACGCAGAAAATCAAACTGCAGCCTTGTGTCCTCGCTGGCGGCTATTTATACCTTGCTGGGTGGGTGTCACCTGCGAGGCGGTCCAGCTTCCCATGAAGCCTGCCAGCTGTAGTGCTCATGCCGAAAGTGATGTGCT
>NW_010572312.1:0-461 GCF_000687285.1 Phaethon lepturus
GAGTTAGTGAATTGGAGAAAGCAATCGTAAACATTTCAGCTGAATTAGAGAACAGAGAAAATAAAAATCTGGATGCAATTATGACCTTACAGGAAGAAGTCTCGCAAATAAGTGCAATAGCTCTACAAAACAGAATGGCCTTGGATATGTTATTAGCATCACAAGGAGGGGTATGCACAGTAATAAACACTAGTTATTGTGTTTATGTTGATCAGTCCAGGAGAATTACTACAGACTTACAAGAGATTTGGAAACATACCCAAACTTTACATCAAATACAAAAGGATGATACTTCTTATGGATTTGAGGAGATTTGGTCTTGGATAATGTCCTGGATTCCTGATTTGTCATTATGGGTCAAGAACTTAATAGTGGCAAGAATTTTGGTTGTAATAATCTTTGTATATATATTTGTGATTTTACAATGTAGTATCAAGTGTTGTACTTCAATAGTAGGTAAG
>NW_010572313.1:0-460 GCF_000687285.1 Phaethon lepturus
CGTGCACTTCTGCTCTGCTTGTTGTAGGAAGATGCAGCTCCATTTGCCCTACGAAAGGAGGACTACGTTAGTCCTCTACGTCTAAGAAGTGTCCCCTAACCCTTGCCTTTCCCTGGGGAGTCAGATAAGTAGATAACGCAGCACCTGTGGGGGTGAGAAGCCTACCATCAAGTGGGCTTGAAACCCACCTCAAGTGAGGGTTTTTTCTTTCACTTTCTGATTGCTGTTCGGCAAAGTCCTGCTTGCTGGTCTCTGCCCTCTGGATGTCACTGTTGTGTTCATTTAGAGTCCTGCTCTTCACGGGTCTGACTCATCTTGCCCTCAGTATCTGATTAAAAAAGCCTGTAAGAAGTTAGTTTCCTTTCTTCATTGGCCTCGCAGGGCCTCTCGGCTGGAAAATGAGAGAAAGTATCTGTCCAGACCATATTGCACGAATCATTTTAAGGGGCAATTGCCCTCC
>NW_010572314.1:0-459 GCF_000687285.1 Phaethon lepturus
TTAAAACCCTCATTAAAACGCTTCTCAAGCCACCAGCCTCGTTAAAACCCTAATTAAACCTCACCCCGGCACAAACCCTGTGGAACCTTTCTTTGCCTGGGGCTGGTTTTCCTCCTGACAGAGTCCCTTGTTTGTGTATAATTATTAAGCTTAATTAATATATAGATTACGAGCAGACCCCCGGTATTAAACCGCTTTTCTTACCGTTCCGAAAATCGCCTGGTTTTACCCCAAAACTGCTGCAGAACCACCTCTTCGCCGCCCGCAAAGCCTTCGACGCCTTCTTCGCCCACTACCCCTACTGCTACGGCTACTGGAAGAAATACGCCGACATGGAGCGTCGCTTCGACTGCAGCCGCGAGACCGAGGAGGTGCGGGGGGCCCCGCGCTGGTTTTGGGGGTCCCCGCCCTGGTTTTGGGGTGTCAGGCCCTGTTTTCCCCTCTTTAGTGGGTAGATGA
>NW_010572315.1:0-459 GCF_000687285.1 Phaethon lepturus
TTTTTGAGGAGCTTTGTCTGCATCCTTCCTAATGCCCACCGCAGGCGCTGCAGGCACCGCGTGGGAGCACAGACTGTGGTCTGTAACAGCCATGGGTTGACCTGACTGACTTGGACTGGAGGTGGAAGCTGAGAGGGCACAAAGAATTGTTGCTGTCTGTCGTCAAAGTCAGCTTTTTCCCTTACCTTCCGCACAGTGACAGCGCCAGTGCAGGTCTCTGATAAGCACGGTTGATCCCTATGGAATTGAAAGGATGAAATGGCAACGGTCTCTGGTTTTGCAATGATAGAGAAAGCAAGCAGGCAAGATCAAAGAGAAAAGGAGCCCTGGAAATAAGTAACTGCAATTTCTGCAATGTGGTTTGGGACTTTTCTTGTTCAGAGAGCTTCCTATAGTATTACACTACCCTGCATCACCTACAGTGCGTAAAAGTTCCCAGCAACCTTGCTAAGCCTGAGC
>NW_010572316.1:0-459 GCF_000687285.1 Phaethon lepturus
AGGGCAGGGGGAGAAAATATGATGAAAAAGCAGGGAGACTGCTTACCAATGACCATCATGGGCAGGCCAGACTTGACTTGGGGAAAATTAATTTATCGCCAATTAAAATAGATTTTCTTAGTGTAAAACACAGACAATGTAAAACAACACTTTCCTCTCACACACATCCACACCATTTTTCCCAGGCTCAGCTTCACTCCGTTTCCAACCCTTCTACCTTCCCCCACCCTGCAAGCAGTTCATGGGAACGGGGAGTGGGTTGTGGTCAGTCTGTAACAGTTCCCCTCTGCCACTCCTTCCTCCTCACATCTTTCACCGGTGCCAGAGTTCCTGTGAGGAAATATCCACCCGCTCTGGCACAGGGCCCTCTCCGGGCTGCAGTGTGGGTTCCTGCTGCCCCATGGTCTCTCCATAGCCTGCAGTGAACTCTCTGCTCTGGGCCTGGCGCTCCTCCTCCCC
>NW_010572317.1:0-461 GCF_000687285.1 Phaethon lepturus
GGCTGAGCTGCCATAGCACCTACTCTGCTGACCAGGCAGCCATGGTGCGTTCACTGCAGCCTTACTCACCTTGGTACGGTACAACTGTGGTTTTACACAGAAACAAGATTTGCTCCTGCGCAGGAGATATTGGGTGCAACTGTAGCGACATCCTAGTGAGCAGCGAAGGCTGGCAGGACAGCAGAGGCCCAAGACATCAGGGCAGAGGAGGCCAAGCCTGGGCTAATGAGCGATGGGGCAGAGCCTGGACCTGGAAAGCCCACCCCCGCAAATTGTTGCACAGCTGTGCACACTCCAACTAGACGGGCCCCATCAACCTCAGGCTGCAGCAGGCTCATGAGAGGCAATGCACACACACCACCAGGAGAAGTCGGACAAGGCATGACAGGTGGCAGCAACAGCGATGCCATCTGCGCTGCTTGTAGTGAGAGACCAAGACTTTTCCTGCCATTTTCATAGTT
>NW_010572318.1:0-459 GCF_000687285.1 Phaethon lepturus
TCTGCTCTGCTCTGCTCTGCTCTGCTCTATTCTATTAAGATTCTGGGGCTGGGAAGATATGAGAAAGACTCCCTCTGTACTTTCATTAATCTGCTATTTTTCCCTTGATCATCCACTGCTAGCCACTAGAATATACAGAGTACAAGGGAAGATGAACCATTGGTTTCACCTGAAATTCAATTTCATTTTGTATGTTTTTATAAATTTGATGTTTTCTAGTGAAGCAGTTTAGCTACCAGAACCCCTACATACCGAAGGGGATGAAAAATATAGGAACCTACCACCTCTTTGTATATCTAGGTTTAATTGTGCATTCCAAACAGAACCTACAGTGAACACTATTGAGTCATGAGAATTAAAAGATTTAAGATAAATACAAGAAAAGAAAAAAGACCAGTCTGAGTCACTGAAACTTACAAGAATCTCTCATTTTTAATTTACTTTGTAAGTAGTTAAAAA
>NW_010572319.1:0-461 GCF_000687285.1 Phaethon lepturus
GGGAGTCGGCGGCGCTGAACTTGATCCACTTGTAGAAGATGAGGAAGACGAGGTAGCCGAAGAGCGCCAGGAGGAAAACCATCTCGGGCAGGAGCTCCAGCACCAGCCGGTGCCGCTGCTGGAAGTGCCTGGGCAGGGGGACATCAGCCGGGCTCAGCCTGGCACGGCGTATCCCCACGCGTCCCGGGCTCCCACCCAGACGTAGGGGCACAGGACCCCACTCGCCCACCCCACCCGGGCGAGTCCAGCCCTGGTCCCCGTAGCGCGAGCGGGGGTGGCCAGAGCCCACGGGCACCGCCACAGGGACTCACACGTGGTTGAAGACCCCCAGCAGAACGCCGAAGCCCATGTGCACGATGCCCAGCACCACGGACATCTTCATCTTGAAGGAGTTAAGGAAGTTGAGGTGGTTGGTGGCCAAGCTCCAGATCTGCCGGGGGGCAAGGCGGGTGAGATCCTGG
>NW_010572320.1:0-456 GCF_000687285.1 Phaethon lepturus
GGGAGGCGTGAGAAATGGAAAAGGCCTTAGATGCTGTGCAAGCACTCTGCATTAATAAATAAAGCATCGTTGTGATATCAACACCGATGTTTGGTCACAAATCCAGGACATAGCCTTCTACGAGCTATGACCGAAGAAAATGACCTCTAGCCCACCCAAAACCAGTACAGGCCTGAAGACGCTGCCTTAGCTACCGGGAAGTGCTCTGTGACTGATGGTACAGCGAGGAGATGCTTTGAGCCTCTTTGGGACGTAGCTGCCTGCAGCGACTCAAACCATCCATCCAGTCTTGTGCTGCATCACTGTGGGGCCCACTGAATCTCAGTGCCTGTGGGAGGGGAGTGGGGCGGGAGAGGGAAGAGGGCATGGGAGATGCGCTGTGGGGCAGGCAGGTCCACTACCGGTCTGAGGAAGGCCGAGGTGCAAATTCTGGGGTGAGTGGGTGGGAAGGAGGCC
>NW_010572321.1:0-461 GCF_000687285.1 Phaethon lepturus
GATTCTTTAATGTGGATGGAAAATGCAATAGACAGTGTCAACAAGAAACAAAACAACACAAAACCAATGAATTGGAAACAAGAAAATCATAAGGCTGCAGCAAGGCACAACCCAGGGCTCCACCCCAAAGATTGTCCCCTCCCGCTGCAGGTTGGGAGTCTCAGAACAGGGCAGAGCACGGGAGACTCGCACCCGAGGATGAGTACGGCTTCAGGATGCTGCAGAGAGAGGGGAGCTTTGGAGGCAGTGCTGCAAATCCTAGAGCCAACAGCTGAAGGTCTGCAAGGTGACTTTGTGCAAATAGGCAAGGACCAGAAAGTTCAAGTAGCTGCTTTGCCGCAGGCTAAAGAGGGGCTGAAAGCTTTGTTCTGCGCCTGCTGGTAGAAGACAAGAGAGTCTACTTGTGGAGAAGCAGGGCAGATCCAGCACTGAAGTCCATGGATATTTAGGGTTTAGCAGGG
>NW_010572322.1:0-463 GCF_000687285.1 Phaethon lepturus
TTTTTTAAATAAAAATTTAATAAAAATTAAAAGCAACAAAATTAGCTGAGACATCCCTGGCTGTCATTCCACCAAGCAGCAGATAGAAGCAAAGCATTTTTTAAACCATGCACCCATGTGCTAACAGGAACAGCCACCAGGAGCTCGATGCTGTTCTAACAGGGATCCGCTTACTAAAGCGTTCCCGGGGTCTAACTCCATAGCTCAGGTCTAGCAATAAGACCTCAATTCATGAAGCATTTTAAACACATGCTTCGGACTGATATAAGCTGCAATTCTGCAGGAGGCTGAGCCAACATAACAATTTGCTGCCAACTGCCTTTGTACCATCCCTGGCATTTGTCAGAGCCTTGGTTGGGCCAGTTCTTCTCACTAAAATGGCAGAAAACAATCCTATTGTTTATTTTTCAAAGCAAGCTGGACTTTCCCCTTTCACAGAATCTGGCTGGCGGCCGGTCACAAG
>NW_010572323.1:0-460 GCF_000687285.1 Phaethon lepturus
AGTTTGTCTTGCTAAGTCCTAGGAAAAAATCATAAATGTCCTTGGACAACTATTTATGTAACATCCCTATTTGATACCATATTAGCATCAGTTAATTAGTGCAATTAACTGAAAACAAATGAGATCTACAAATTCTACTCTGAATTTACCCTTAGACTTATCACAGCAAGATTTGAGGAAGTAATGGAACAGGTTGAGATGTTTATAACATACTGACAGTCGGGTGCTAGTTTACAGAAACTGTAGCTGAGTGTTAGTTTGCATGGTAAGGGTCTGCACAAAGAACTAAATTATTCCTAGTAGACATCTTATAGTTTTTACTTTCTCCCCCTTGTAACTATTTTAAGTAAGTTATCCCAAATAAGCACTAACTGCATGTACTTAGTCTATAGAATTAGAGGAGCTGAATCAGCATTGCAACGAACAAGCACTTCTAGAAAAGGAAGATCTATGTTGCATT
>NW_010572324.1:0-455 GCF_000687285.1 Phaethon lepturus
GGAGGCAGCACCCAGGGCCCTGCTGACCAGAGCGACTCAGGCAGCTGGGAAGCCTTGGTGCTCGCAGGAGAACAAATGAAGAGGGATAGGACGCACGCCACAGAGGGTATGCTGTGCACCATGCTCTGCAGCCCGGCCAGGGCTGTGTGGTGGGGACTGGGTGGGAGTAGATCTGCTGAGAGTGAGCCCAGGAAGTGAGGACAACCACTGCAGACTTCCCTCAGTGTGTCGGGACCCTTGCGAGGATCCTTGCAGGCCCACTGGAAAAAGGAGAGCAGCTCTTACCCCGGGTTACATGAGGAGGTGTCTAACCCCGTGTTTTATTTCCAGGTGCTGCAGATGCTTTCGTGGAGGAGGATTTTAGGTGAGCAGACAAGGGTTTGATTATTTTTGAGCCAGTGAGCTCCGGGTCTCCAGAGGAGCCAAAAGGAAGCAGCAGCATTTGGCTGCCGGTT
>NW_010572325.1:0-462 GCF_000687285.1 Phaethon lepturus
TATCTCTTGTTTTCATTTGTCAGAAACCAGGAGTCAAGCGCATCGTAACAGTTGCATTATTAAAAGTCCCATCCTCTGGGAAAGTGCTTAAGTGCTGTCCTGAAGACAGCTCATGTTTTTCTGAATCAAGGCCATGAAAAACCTTTGAGACGACAATCTGCTGGGTGTCTCTGAAGTAGAATCTGTAGCCTGAACATGGTGTTTCCTTTACATTCCACTCAATTGATCTCCATAAAATTCAGGTATATTTCCAGTTCAGATGTGCATTCCTAGGCATGAGTTATTCTTTATAACTTAATCTGAGAAGTAGATACATTATAGAAGTGCATATATACATTAGCTGGGAGTATTGTGGGTAGATGGGAGTGGGTAATAAATTTCATTACTACCATACCTCACAAAAACTAGTGTGTCAGAGAATCACCTGACATCTCATGACTTGCTTCCTTCCAGAAAAAGTTG
>NW_010572326.1:0-462 GCF_000687285.1 Phaethon lepturus
GGGAGAGATGCAGAGAGAAAGCAGTGGTCCAGAACTGTTCAGCTTCAACTGTGCCAAACTAGACCAACCAAACAAGGCAGTCTTTGATTCATGGCAAAAACCTGCCATTTCAACTTAAAAAAAAAAGCCATTGGGAGTCATGGGGAGATGGAGGGTGAAGATAAAGTGTGGCCATGTGGCTAAGGCTCAGGAGATCTGGGTTCTCTCTCCAGCTCTGTGCACAGGCTTCCTCAACAATCTGGGGTAAGTTACTGTCTGTCTCTTCTGTTTCTCAGCCAAAGAACAGAAATAATTGGCCAAGGAAAATAAAATCTTGATTACAATGGGAAGTCATGAAATAGCCTAGGGTCAACACCCACGTTGAATTCCAAAATGCCAAAGAACACTCAGAGCACAACAGATTTATACTGAAAGTATCGCATCTTTATTTTAAAACACAACCTTTTGGGCACACAGCTCCGT
>NW_010572327.1:0-458 GCF_000687285.1 Phaethon lepturus
ACTTGATGATCTTAAAGGCCTTTTCCAACTTAAATAATTCTATGATTCGAAGTTCAGAGGTGGATGAGGGGAGAGGGTCATCCTCTGACGTCATATGCCCGTGATGCCAATAACTCTCCTTCCTTCAGCTGTCCAAAGCATTGCTTATGCTCAATGGAGACAAAAACAAGTAACACTTCCTGGGGATGACTGACCACACCTGGCTCTGGATGTCTAAAATGCTATCAAAGAGCACTACATAGTACCTGTAATGTGTCACTAGTTTCAGGCACAGTCTGAGCTGAGAGATACAAGTAGAACAGAGAGTAGAGACATAAGACAAGGCAGGTACCAGATGGATTTCCTACTCAGCGCCCATTTCTGGCCTTGCATGTCCTCCTCTAAATCCCGTCTCTCTGTAGTCTCCAGCAGCTGCCCCGCCAACATCTCCTCCTAGTTTTATTGCTGAGCATGACATC
>NW_010572328.1:0-461 GCF_000687285.1 Phaethon lepturus
CCCACCCTGGGGGTCCCCTCCCGGGGGTCCCCATCCCTCCCCTGCCCCCTCACCCTTGTGCTTGTCCTGGGGGTCCCCAGGGTCCCGGTGGTCCTGGGGGTCGTCGTGGTCCTCCTCGTGGGCCTCGTGGTCGCCATGGTGACGGCGGTGGGCCCAGGGATGCGCGGGGAGGTTGCCATGGAGATGGTCGTGTTTGCTGTGGTCCTCGTGGTGGTTGCCATGGTTCCCGTAGTAGTTGCCGTGGAGATGACTGTGGTGGTTGCCATGGAGATCCTCCAAGTGGTTGCCTGGGAGGTTGCTGGGCTTGCTGTGGTCCCCGTGGTGGTTGCCATAGTTACCGTAGGGGTGGCTACGGAGGATGCCGTGGTGGTTGCTGTGGTCGCTGGCCTTGCTGTGGTTGCCATGGGGATCGTGGTGGTTGCCACGGTCGCTGGGCTTGCTGTGGTCGCCATGGTGACCGT
>NW_010572329.1:0-461 GCF_000687285.1 Phaethon lepturus
ATGAGTTAGCAACCTCATGAGCTGGCAGCAGTTCATCTCCTCCGGATTTAGGCTGCAGGCAGCTCTACTCCTTCCTTCTCATCTGTTCTCATTCTCCTGTTCACTCTTTGTCTTGAGAGGATCGCCTTCCAATCTCTTCTTTCTCGTTCTCCTGCTCTGTTTAGAGGAGCACAACTGCAGTCAGCGACTAAATAGACACCTCCTGCCTAGTCGAAATACTTGAAGCCAGTAATTAAAGCCCAGTCTCATTTTCCACCCCCACCGCCACATTTTTTGAGGAACTGAATTGCTGATGACTGGAGAACCTGAGCTGCTGCTGACTGCAGGCAACTAACATTTGGCAATATTCTCAACCTATTTGGTGACCTTGGAGGGCTGTGATCACCTGCTTAAGAAAAGAATGAAATAAATCATTTCCCCAGAAGCAAAAAGGTATTGTCACAGTAACAGTAATTTTCTGT
>NW_010572330.1:0-463 GCF_000687285.1 Phaethon lepturus
TTCTTCCCTGCCTGTCTTTACAAAACAGCCTGTAACCATCCATCACGATCCTCCAGTCACGTAAGTTGTCCCACCATGTTTCAGTTATTCAGTTGTTATAACTTTCTGACTGGGCATGGAGCTCCACTACCTCCTGTTTACTCCCCAGGCTGCGTGCCTTGGTATACATATACTTGGGGTGGTTGGCCTGGTTGCCATCTTGGTTCTCATCTTAGCTAAAGAACATTTGTTGCTGCTCCGGTTGGCCTGGCTTATTTCCCAGTTGGTTTCAGTGGCGTGAGCATTGCCACTTTAGAGCCCACACCCAGAGTCCTTCAGTTTAAAGCCCACCTCGCCAAGTTGGCCAGCCTGCTGCCACACATTCCCTTGCCTCTTCTAGACAGGTGGATGCCATCCCTCCCTAACAGGCTATAGTCATCGAAGAATGTCTGGTTGTCATAAAAGCCAAAACCCTCACGACAGC
>NW_010572331.1:0-461 GCF_000687285.1 Phaethon lepturus
CTCCGGAGCCCTTCGCCTCGGTGGCTTCCAATCCTTGTGCTTTGTGTTGGGACAGTTAGGTCAGATTACTTAGGAACTTGTCGGATCAAGTTTTGCATAGCTCCAGACGATGGAGATTCCGCAGGCTCTCTGGGCAACCTGTTCCAATTATAGACTCTTGTTACAAAAAGACTTCTCTTTAATCATAGATTTCCATGTTCCAGATAGCATTCATTGCCTCTTGTCCTATGACTCTGCATCTTCAAAAATAATCTTACTCTGTCTTCTGCATGCTCTACCATTAAGTAGTTAAAGATAACAGCATGATCTCCCTTTGTCTTCTCCTAAGGCTGAACAAACCCCTTTTTCTCAGTTTCTTGTACATTACACAGTCCAGCTCCCTAGGTGCCTGGGAGGTCCTCCACAGGACATACAGGTACGTCAAGGTCTTTCTCATACTGAGGAGCCCCAAACTTGACACA
>NW_010572332.1:0-463 GCF_000687285.1 Phaethon lepturus
ATATATTAGATTTCTGACTATGTTATGCTTGAAGGATGTTTACAAGCTCCAGATTTCTGTGCAACACACTTTTTTTTATTAAGCCCATTTGTATGGCTACAATATTTTTGGCATCTTCTACTTTTTTTCAATTCAACTAGAAGGCAAAACAGAAATTATATCGCATATGACTCTTAAATAGTAGTGTATTTTAAGGGTTTTTTTTAATCTAGTAGACCCTTAACTAGTGGTCAAAAGCATAAAATTAAGATTAAAATAAGAAATTTTATTTATGTAGCAGTTAATTTGGAGTAACAGTGATCTCAGGTTTCCTTTGAAGACTAAATAGTTGTGCAAAGTCTGAAGTTTGAATTTATTTTACTATTCAATTGTCAGGTTATTAAGAAATACAGAAGGATGAATCACCAGTTATTTTCACAATAAAGCATATTATGTATATAGCAATTTATAAAACCACTGCCTC
>NW_010572333.1:0-458 GCF_000687285.1 Phaethon lepturus
CTCCCCTGGTGCAAGTTAAGGCTGTTTCCTCAACCGTCTCTTCACCCTTTTCCTCACCCACCTCACTACAACCTCCTTTCAGATGGTTGTAGAGAGCAATAAGGTCTTCCCTGAGATTCCTTTTCTCCACACTAAACAGCCTCCAGTTCCCTCATGCGCTCCAGTCATGATGGGATAGGTGACCTCCAAAAGGTGTGTAGGAACTAGAAGAATCACCCTTCCAAGGATGACAACCTTAAAAGAGGTTTTTCTGAAATAGTCCTGGAGGCAACGTTACCAACCTTATTTAGTGCAAAATTTAAATGCCTACCTGGAATTGCCCTCTCCTCCCATGCAATATAGGCAATGAGAGCATCTATATGACTAAGAAGTAACTGCTACACATAACACCGGGTTAGAAATCTGTCAGGCCATACAATGATGGCCCAGTTAAAAACAAACAAACAAACAAACAAACA
>NW_010572334.1:0-464 GCF_000687285.1 Phaethon lepturus
GGCTGCTACATCCCATTACAGACCCATTTCTTCCATTTTGCTTTGGTTTTGAACCAAAGTAAGGAGATTTTTGGTGGTGTTCTGGCACGTGCACTGCCCCTCAGCATGAGTTGCCTGAACATTTAACAGAACAACCTGGACACGGGCTTGACCGCCGAAAGGCAGGCCCGTGCCATGGTGGAAGAGGCTCAGGCTGCAAGGGAGCCCGAGGTCGCCCACTGAACCCAGCCCTACAGGCCTAAAGCCAGTTGCAGACCACCCCCTCGCCCATTTGCCCCCTTTATTTTTGTAAAACCTTCCCTGCCGCCCGCAAACTCTCCTTACAGCCGAGCAAGGCATGGGCTGGGGGGGGTTCGGGGAAAGCCTGTGGCAGGGCGGGCAAGGAAGATGGCGGCCGCCTCCCGCTGGCGGCACCTCAGCCCCAAGTGGCTCCTTTGCCTTTAAGGTGGCGGTTTAATTTCTCC
>NW_010572335.1:0-465 GCF_000687285.1 Phaethon lepturus
AAACACCCCTGCCCATGCTGGCAGCCAGGCAGCGCCCAGGACGTGCCTCCCTCTCCAGGCTTTGAGCAAGGATGGTGTAACCACAGGGCTCAGCTGCAGCAGGGGCAAGGAGAAGCTGGGCTGAAGTATCCTGGTCACCTCCAGCCTACCTGATGCTGGCAGGAGCTTGGCCAAGGCGGCAGATGCCACTTGCCTGAGCAGGCAGCACAGCCTGCGAGGTGCCAGACCCCTGTTGCTGGGCTTTCCCCCTCACTGCATTGGCCCCAGAGGTAGGGAAGGTCCCCAGCCCAGAGCTAGGCTCCGTCCCCACTTGGCTTTAGCCAGCAGCGCAGGCATGAGTGGCTGCAGTTCTAAACACTGCTCCAGCTGATGGCTACCGAGCAGCAGCAATGCCGACAGAGAGTGGCAAGGGCAGGGTTTCTTCTCCAGCAGCCCGCACGCGGCGCGGTGCTCACCAGCGCAGGG
>NW_010572336.1:0-461 GCF_000687285.1 Phaethon lepturus
AACCTTAATGATTCTGTGATTCTGTATTAGGGTATTTTAATGCATTGCCAAGCATGAAAATATTCCACAATAAAGTCTGTACAGTACTTTATGTAGAAAAGAAATTGAAATCACGTCCTTTTATAGGGTCTTTGAAAAGTAGCATAAACATTTTGAGCTTTCCTTTAACCTGAACAGAGGCATTTGGAGAGGCAATAGTGGTAACAGTGCTTTAGCTAGGTTTTTCAGGGTACAACAAGGGCTGGCTGCTCCCTGAGGGAAAGGGAGCCAGGAGCAGAGCACAATAAAAGGATGGCAGGGCATGGGCCTCATCAGCCAGGGCCCAGACCCCACACTGCCCAAGCAAGGTGAGCAGGACAGACCCAGAGATGGTAGACAAGTTCGATAAAGTGTCTAGATCATCAGGCAAGTTCATGGTGATATGGCAGGTCTGAGGTCAAGCCAGGAAGTAAATCCACAGG
>NW_010572337.1:0-464 GCF_000687285.1 Phaethon lepturus
CACACACAGATGCATGCATGCAGATGTACACACATGCATACAAATGCATGCCAGCACGTGTGAACACACGTGTCCATATGCATATACATGCACACACACCTGCACATGACTATGCACGCATACGTGCACACAGACCTACACAAACATGCATGTACATGGTCACACACATACCTGCACATATATATGCAATACATATGCAAAGACATACATGAACAGACACACATGCATGCACATATGTGCATGCTCATGTATGCACACTCACACCTGCACACACATGCATGCACATGAATGCATGCACACATGCAAGACACATCTGCGTGCACACGCACCTGCACACTAACATGTGCACATGCAGACACGTGCACTCACACAGGTACACACACCACACGTGGACGTGGCTATCCACACATATGGGTGCACACACAGAGCTGCACTTACACTTGCAGACACACATGCACACACTG
>NW_010572338.1:0-464 GCF_000687285.1 Phaethon lepturus
CATCTGTACTGAAGTCTCCTTCCTTGCCAGTTCCGTCTGGGTGGAAGCATGAGACATCTCAGAGGCTTCCTCTGCAGAAACACTGGTCTTAACTCTGAGGCGAGTACCCACCATTTATGGCAGAGGCCTAAGGCTTCCCTGGGCTGTGGGCCTCCAAGCAGGGTGTAGGTACAAGCCCTTCTGCACTATCTGCTGTGCCCCCGTGCTCTGCTGTGCCCTCTCAATCCCTGTTTGCGCAACCTAGTCGCAGGGCTCCTGGTTGCTAGTGTTCCCCAGGGCCGTCGAAATCTCCCACGCTTGGTCCTGGCAAGGCCCAAAGCTGCGTCAGACCCTCCTGTGAGAGCTGCCGGCCCCTGGCAGGGCTCTCTGCTCCTCCTCGGGTTTCCCTGGTGCTGCGAACCCCCGTGTACGCCTCGATCTAGCGCTCAGCCACAGAACTTACCTTTGCTGCAGCTGCGTGCCTC
>NW_010572339.1:0-465 GCF_000687285.1 Phaethon lepturus
AAAAAAAAAAAAAGTGGAATTTTCAGAAATTACTTCTCGTATAAAATAAACAAAAGCTGATTTCTTTCCAATGCAAATTTTGTGCTTGCAACTCAGTTCGTGTGCTACAAAGACAAAATAACCTAAAACATAATGGGCGATACTGAAGTGAGGTTTTAAGCCTGAGGAAAAGCAATGTCAGTTGGAACCAGTTTTCTAGGTAAGTCAGGGATTACAACGCGGATGAAGCCTACAGCGGGCAGCCGGCACGTGGACATCCACAGCGGCTGGGTTTTGGCTAAGTACCGCTTTGCAGAGTCTCTTTCCCATTTGTCCCTCCAGCGGCTCTTTTTATCCACCTTGCCAGGAATTCTCTCGCTGTGCACCTCACGAAGGGATGAGGCATGGGACCCAGCTACCCCAAGCGAGCGAGCAGGGCCGGGTGAGGCGCTGGGGCGTGCTCGGCCAGGCGCCCGCGAAGCCGCA
>NW_010572340.1:0-465 GCF_000687285.1 Phaethon lepturus
AATTCAAACTATTTTAATTAAAACATTGATTCTGTTGTCAATATTCATGCACTTCTAGTCATCTTTTGCTCAAGCATGAAGTATATAAAGTAGTCATAGAACGGTCATAGCATCACTTATTACATTTTAAGCATCAGCATATCATTTTAATGAACCTGATGTTATGAGACTCATAACTGACTAGAGTTTGGTCTGGAAGTATTTCAGGTCTTCCTTCACAAGACAGCATTGTTAGTACATTGTGATGACTCTAAAAAGACTAGGCAGCTTCTATTATCAAGGTTTCCTTCTGTGTTTACATGAGTTGACCAACACTGAGTTATGGATGACGTGTTTTTCCAGTCATTAGCTGATGCAACTGCTAAAAGTTCCAATGCAGACTGAAATGGAAGCTATCAATCTGCTGGTCAAAAAAAGGAGTTGGAAGTAAACAATTATTTCCAGCCCACCTATCATGCGAGATAA
>NW_010572341.1:0-462 GCF_000687285.1 Phaethon lepturus
CGCCAGAGTCCGTGCCTTAATACTCCACAGGTTAAAACCTTCTTGTCTACTTCCTTTGCAAAACGCGCTCCTGGGAGTTTGGAAAACTGTTTTACAGGCAATAACCTCTTCCCTGACACGCAGCCTTACTAGGTTCAGTGTAGGCCTATGCAGAAAACTGCTCATATAGTGTAGGGTTGGAGGGGTTTTTTTGAGAAAACATGAAGAGCAAAAGTAGAGAGCACAGTCTCAAAGCTTGTAGATATATATACACACAAAAGCTAAATTCCAATTTTCACTATTTGTGCATGACAAAACTTCCAAAATAGCCTTCCTAGTCTCCACAGTTTATGATACTCTGTTTTACTTTATATTCCCTTTAGTTTTGGGCAATGTTTATAACTATTGTAGGCCAAAAAATAAATAAGTAGTTCTGGGATTTTTTTTATTCTTCCTATGAATGATATTGGCATTATGTGAGAC
>NW_010572342.1:0-464 GCF_000687285.1 Phaethon lepturus
GTTGCTGGCTGGGGCTAAACCACAACACATGATTAATAGTTTATATAGCTTAGAATACCTTAGAGCTCTAAACCCTTTGCTTTTTGTTAGCTCCTAAGGTATTCTTGTGTTTTGTCATTATGCCTAAAAAATTACCCTTTTGATGACACAGCTGTGTAGTAGATGAGTTTGTTGAAATATCCAGATCGCTAGTTTGACTCTAACCCCAGTAGCAAAGATCTATGATTTCAGCTTCAAAAATGCCTGATGGTATGTCAGGCAATATAGAATCTGTCGCATTTCAGTTTAGAGGAGGAATATTACCCCCAGCATCTGTGGCCAAGTTAGACAGCTAGTTCCTGAGACTCCTGTTAACTGGGGCATCTAATTTAGACACTTTGCCTTGCCTTTGCAGAAAACTACCTGTCTCCTATGACTTGCAAGGGAGCCCAGGGAGACTGCTTAATATAGCTGACTAAATTATG
>NW_010572343.1:0-464 GCF_000687285.1 Phaethon lepturus
TTTATTATTTGGGAGTTGTTATTAACTTATTTTTATGTTCCCTGAAAGACTTGTTCCATATGTGATCACATTAAATAATTTGATTGGAAAAATGAACAGGACAAAAAAGGGACAGAAGAGGAAGGCTGAAAATGTGAAGGAAAGGCAAAGGAGGAGTTGGAAGGAGCACAGACTTAGAAGGGGAGAAGGAAAACTAAAACTGAAGAAAAGAAAGGTGAAGAAAGAGAAGATCAGATTCCTTAGTAAGAGAGAAAGAAAAAGTGGTCCAAGCAGAGTCAGTGGAATCGAATCTGAGTGTCCAGGAAAAGCACATGGGAAAAGCTTGAGAAGAAATGTAAAGGGATAGAAAATTAACAAACCTCTTATTGAAAACAACTTTCATACGAAAGCTGTAAATTCACAAAATTTCAGCTGAGTGACTTCTAAAGCCAAAAAGGCTAGTTTTATAATCTTGATAATCTCTT
>NW_010572344.1:0-464 GCF_000687285.1 Phaethon lepturus
GCAGTGACCAGGGGTGGTGAGCAGGAAGCTCAGTTCAGCTCAGCCTCCTTCTGAGACAAGTGCTGTTTTCTAGGGAGCCAAACCCTGTGTGAGACCTCAGGTGTCAGGCACCAGAGCAGTGCCTTCAGCACTACCTCTGGCACAAGGGGAGATGCCCCAGGGCTTGCCCCCACCTTGTAAGAGGCAAGAGAAGCAGCCCTGGTGTTTTCTGCTACTGTACCTGCACAAAGGTATCAGGAAGGTGTGGAGGGCACAGGAACCAAAACACCTTGCAGAGCCATGCAAAGCTGCTGGGTGATTTCTGCAGGTTGATGGCAGCCCCTGAAGGGAGAAGAGAGCTGCTCATTGCAAGGACCTGCTGGCTGCAAGCGAGTTCTAAGCACCGCGTGCCCAGGAAAAAGGGGGGATCCCCATGCCCAGTGACGGCATTTTCCTCCCAGCTGCACAAAGAGAAGGTCTGCGGC
>NW_010572345.1:0-464 GCF_000687285.1 Phaethon lepturus
AGGTCTTAGTGACTAGTCTGACTAGTTATGTTACTGGGACAACAAGTGTAAACTTCAGCTGTTTGGAGACCTTTCCAAGAAGAATACTGGCACAGTCCTGCTATAAGCAAAGATGAAGTTGTGCAGCTTGTGCATCACAGACAAATCTTGCTGCTATTGTGATCAGATAAAGAAAAATACTTGTAATCTAATTGGATTGGGCTGGGAAAAAATAAGTCTGGACTCATGGAAGAGCCACGTTGTTTGAAACTGTCTGAAAGGAAAAAAAAATTCTATTGCAACAATTACCCGTGCGAATTCTTCTCCTTTCTAAGAGTAGACAGATGAGTGTTTTAGATACAAAAGCATGATTTGCAAATTAAATATAAAGCTGAAATGGTTTAAGGGTTTGAGTGCAGTGGCTAAAGCGACAAAGCCCAAAGTATCTGTTTGCTTTGGGTGACATCAGAAAACACAGAACAAAC
>NW_010572346.1:0-465 GCF_000687285.1 Phaethon lepturus
TATTATAATTTCATTATCCTAAAACCACTGATAAAGGATCTGCAGTGGAACATGCTGGGATGAGTTAGTTCAGTAACTGATTCTGTTTCATTAGGATGATTTAAGCTGTCAACAAATGTCACGGCATTACCATTTTATGCAGAGCTGTGGAGAGTTGGCTGCTGGAAGAATCAACAGCCTTTCTAAAAGCCAGCACTTTTTGCCACTGGTCACTCTGCAACATTAAGTGGCAACGTCGCTGCAAGAATTATGTCCCTGTGTGATGTCTTGCTTGGGCATCTGGCCATTACAGGAATGAAACTGCCAACCGAAGCGATAGCAATCTCCATCACTGCGCTTGGGTGTAGTTCAACCCTCCATCTCCATTTGGCAAATATTCCTAAAGTCCAAGTCAAGTCCAAGTTCCAAAGTCTCCCTCAGGGCAAGTAACCATTTAATAATAACCCTTCCCTCTGAATTTGCTAC
>NW_010572347.1:0-465 GCF_000687285.1 Phaethon lepturus
GTGGCAGTGGCCAAAGCACAGCATATTTTTGTCTCTGTGGTGCTTATTGTGTCGCATCTCACAGAATTACGCAGATGGAGCACAGACTTGGTGGCTTGCCCATTTTCATTGTCAGCCATGAGAAAATGCAGAGGTAAACATGAGAGTGCAGCCCCTTGCTTTAAGTGAGAACGTCTGCTTGGCCAAAAGTACTCACTGCGAGCGACCCGTTCTGGAGGGGCAAATGGAAGAGGAACGTTTGGATTTATTATTTTTGAGGTCAAGGTGTACTTTTGAGAGCTGTTTCCCTTTTGTAGTGGGAGAGAGCATGCATGGGTGTTGGGGTCAGATATTGGCGCTCTGTGTGTCCAAGGGCTTGGAGTGTCTGGCAAGGCAGCCGTGGTGTGGGAGGAAGGGGCCAGGTAGTGTCCCTGGCCCAGAGGCTGGACCTACTGTCTGTCTCCCTTGTGTGCTGTGGCCAGTACC
>NW_010572348.1:0-463 GCF_000687285.1 Phaethon lepturus
ACACGAATCAGATGAACATATTTCACATCAACCATCACCTTTTCTCTACTAAAAGCATATCAACCTCTCCATTGATCCATTTGACTTGCTTCTTTCAGTCAGATTCTACAGTGTCTGAAGAAAGGTGCTGCTTATCAGGCTTGAACATAATATGCATACCAGAGATGCTGTAGTCTATACTGTTGCACATTGTCCCCTAGTGGTTTTACACAGCTGGAAAAGAAAATGTAACTGTAGAGCATCACATACAAAAAGAAAAACAGGTGACCACTGCAGTTCTCTGCATGTGTCAAAAAGATCAACAGCACAGTTTGGCTAATCCTTATTTTTATCTCTAGAATAAAGCAGCAGAACTTTGTAGCTGATCTTGTTACATATTGCTGAGAGGTCCCAAAAAATTACTATGACCAGAGGACCTCTACACATTCTACGCAAGAACAGCATGGATCAGAATTGTAAGCAA
>NW_010572349.1:0-466 GCF_000687285.1 Phaethon lepturus
CGACTTGCACGCAGGAAACCTTTATTGTGCCCAGAGGGCCAGGAGAGATTGTCAGAGAGATGGTGAGCAAGACCCAAGGAGGCTGGCTGCCACGTGTTGGGGGAGGCAGAGGGATCTCCTCCAGAGCCAGAGCATCGCTGCTCGCTCCGGGTGCCCCCTTGGTGGGGCACGCCAGCTCCCGAGGCCTCGGCTCATCGGCCCCGCAGGGCCTTTCGAGGCCACCTGCTGCCCCGTCCGCCAGCTGGGAGGAGAGGGGCGGGGAGGAGAGCAGAGGGCAGGAGAAGAGGGCAGGGAAGGGCCCAGGGCGTGCGGCACTGCCAGCTGCCCAGCTGTTGGCTGGGGCTGGGGATGCTCAGCACTCCTCGGTGCCTCGCGCCGGCCAGCCCAGCCCTACGTGGCTGGTGGTGGCGTTGGTGCTTGGGCTGGGGGCAGCGCCTGGGGCTGGGCCGGGTCTAGCAGGGCCCGC
>NW_010572350.1:0-465 GCF_000687285.1 Phaethon lepturus
TAACACCATCATTCATTAAGCAGAAGACTCATGTATCTTGCAGCTCATTTGAGGTTCTTTAATACCACTGTCACCGCAAGGCTCAGCACCATAAATTTTTGCATTGCTCTATCCCATTAATATATGTTGGTTTTTTTACCTTGTCCTTAAGATGTGTTTACGCTCTCCACATGACAAATCTCCCTGCACAAGTGTATTACCTTGCGGCCACTCTATTTCCATTCTAAGACACGCTCTCATACAATCTCCTCTCCTTTAACCACCACCACAAAATCCTTGACTCAAGCTCTTGCCATTGCTTAATATTGTCAAACAGGGAGGAAAATACCTTAGGGCCTCAGTCTGGCGTAGAAAGCTACTAGGACCAGGCAATCCTCTCCCCTTTGATGGCTACTGGGAGAGCAAAGCTCCCAGTCTAGCCAGCACCTAAACCATTTGGCAACTTGAGTGACCCCGTGGTGCACA
>NW_010572351.1:0-466 GCF_000687285.1 Phaethon lepturus
TCCTCCTCTGGGCAGTGCAATGCCAAAGCCCTCAGGGCACCGGCGAGCTCAGGGCAGGAGCCAAAGAGCTGCAAAAACTGGTTTCCTGAATTCCACGTGAAACCTGACTGCTCCCTTATCTTCATCTTTAAAGGGGGGTTTTGTGGTTGGTTGGTTGGTTTTTACGTGTTTTCCAAGGTACAGGGGCCAGCTGGCCTGTGGGAGCTGGGAAAGGGCACTTTTATTTCCCAGATCAGCTATTTTCATGGTAAAAAGATGTGAATTTGGTCCCAAAGCAGATCGTGGGAGGCCGCGTCCTCCATTTAAAGCAACCATTAAGGCAGAGTCCCAAAGGTCACAAAGCATCCTTGAACATGAAAATACGGAGCAGATGAAGGATCCCAGCTGTGTCCTCTGTGCTGGGCGCATCCTGCTGGGAAGCGCGAGCTGAGGATCCTGATGCTGACCGTGCTGGCCATGAGGATCC
>NW_010572352.1:0-466 GCF_000687285.1 Phaethon lepturus
AAAAAAGTTCACGTAATGACATGAAAGTGGAGAATACAGTCCCCCAGGCCGTAAGTTCAAATCAACTCGAAGTTGAAAGTGTGACATGATGGCGTCATGTAACAAGCTAAGAATTGGTTGCATGACATGCCGTCAAGTTTTGTGCAGGTGCCGTGATTGAAGCATTTTTCTTGGATGTTGTATCAGTTGATGATTGGCCAGTCATGATCACATGTGCCTTTTTTGACTTTGTGCTGCCACAATTTTTTTGCTGTGCTCATTTTCGTTTCGTTTTTGCTGCTTGCAGTGGTTTCTTTATTTGTCTTTTGATTTCTTGTCAGCATTTTATGCTTCTTTAGATGTCACATAGAAGAAAAAAAATTAATTCCTAATTCTTTAGAAAAAATGGTATTGTTATAAGTACAGATAATTTGGAAAAACAAGAGAGAGAAAAATAAATGCGTGGTTAATTTTTTTGCACTGAAAA
>NW_010572353.1:0-460 GCF_000687285.1 Phaethon lepturus
CCTTCTAAATCCCTTTCTACCCACAGGCCTCAGTACCAGCGAAAGCAATTAATTGTTTTCCCCAAAGGACATAGTGTTGTGTAGGGTTTTCAGGACACGTGGTTTATTGAGGGCAAGATCTTCCAAGGTGGACTGCAAAGTCTTCGATCTCCAGCTGTCCCTGCTGGTCTTGTCACATGGGCTTACATCAATGAAAAAAAAGGAAACGATAGTGGTGTTTTCTTGGTGTGCCCGTTCTTTTGCTCAGTTGGTGACTGCGCCTGCCTGAAAAGGTCAATAAACTCGTATACGAGGACTGCGCAAAGAGAGAATTACCCTTTTTTTCCACCCTTTCCATTAATTCAAAACATGTTACCTTCTAAACTTGTTCATGGAAGAACGCTGTATAACAAAAAAAATTAACGTAACAGTAACCTTATATCTAAATCAAAGATGACTAGTCAAGCCCTCAGGTGTGTCT
>NW_010572354.1:0-467 GCF_000687285.1 Phaethon lepturus
GATTTAATCAGTAGTATTAGCATTCTTTCATGATGACTTCACAATCCTTTGCTAATCAAGATGAATATTTGATTTGCAGCACGTAACAAGGCTGAGAGCTCTTGGGGTGCTGGCGTCAGATGGTGTGGTGCCAGCTAGAATGTGTCACTGAATACTACACTGAATCCAGCCCAAGTGCATTCATAATAGGAGGAAATTAAACAAGGATACCAAAACAGAAGCTCTGTAGATGCCTTGTAGACTCCTCTCCACTGTACATGGAGCAAATATAAATGAGAAAATGGCATATTTCACTGACAAAGCTTCCAGAGGAGAGCTAAAGGAATAAACTGGTGCAGACTCAGGGACACAGACCCTCGCTCCAAATACTCAGTACTTCAGGCTTGGAGAGGAAACCCTGCACTAGGCATAGCGAAGGTTTGACCAGGCCTGGCAGGCAAATTCTACCTACTGCCTGTGTCAGGACT
>NW_010572355.1:0-467 GCF_000687285.1 Phaethon lepturus
AACAGCATTATGAACTTTATGAATAACTATGAGGTTAGAAACATCTGATTGCTGGAATGAGACTCAAAATGCAACTGTGTTAAGCATAATGTCAAGCTTCATGTCAATATGGAAATGAAACATTTTAGATTTATTCAGTTGTTGAATATTTTGCCTTATCTCTTTTAATGTCTGTACAGATGAGAAGGGTCAACTTTCCATTCATAAAAGCCTTCTGCTAAGAATTAAAAACCCAGATGTGGTAAAAGTCTGAAACTCCCCTGAAATGCTCTGTAGTAAGAATGTTTCTCATGATGACTTGAATCACTGTGGCACTTTTGCTTTACTTGGTGCTCAAAGAATAAAGTAACTCCTGATTAAGTAACATAAGACAGAGTCCACCAGGCAGATGCAAATCCTCACCTTGCTCATCAACTCACGACCTTGCTCATCAACTCTCTTTAATTTGCTGAGGTTGGTGATTCAGC
>NW_010572356.1:0-467 GCF_000687285.1 Phaethon lepturus
CGTCGCCGGTGTCCTGCCCTGCCGGGACGCCCAGGTGCTGCTTTGCGCACGGGCTTTGCAGCGGTTTTCCTTTTATTTCGTTTTTTTGCCTGCAACAGATTTTACACCAAATGGATAGAAGCACTGCTGCGAAAGTATGTATCGGGGAATGCTCTTTTGTCGCTTATTCTGGTTTTCTTTCTTTTTTTTTTTGCCTGTTACTGCTGGTGCAGGCTCTTAAAATAACTGGCTACTTCAAGCCACGTTCCTTTGTTCCCCGGCTGAGCACCGCTGGATGCCAGCTGGAGAGGGAGGGAGGTGAAGTGTCAGGGCCCTGTGGAGAGTTTTAAAGGAGGTTTGCAATGGCGGGGACAGCGTGTTACACCCCGAGTCCTTTGAACTGCCTTCTCCCTCGCTACCAGCAGGACCCCGTGCCATGGGTGTTTCCAGGGAAGCACCGAGTTTGCAGGTTCTCAGCTGGCCCCCGC
>NW_010572357.1:0-469 GCF_000687285.1 Phaethon lepturus
CCAGGCCTGCGGGGCTGGTGGCAGGGAGCTGGGCTGCTGGGGCAGGCAGGCCAGTGGGATCTGTGACGGGCTGTGTGTGCCTAGGGCTCACCGGGCTGCAGCTGAGGGATGGGTACCCGGAGAAGCTCCAGGTCATCTACAGGGGTGAGTGAGGGCAGTGGGCTGTCCGCAGGGGCTGGTGGAGAGGGGGAAAGACCCTGGGAAGGGAGCTCCAACGCCTGCCCCAGCTGGGCAGGGCACTGCTCCCTGCACACATGAGGGGCGGCGTGGGCAGAGCAGAGAGAGATTTCAGGGGGGTGTGGGGCATTGGTGGCAGCACCTTCCCGCTCATCCCGGCACCCCTGCCTCCTTCCTGGCCATGGGAAGAGCTGGGAGGTTGGGGGAGCTCTGGCCAGAGGGGCTCTGCAGATGCCCTGCAAGATGCAGGCTCTGACCTCGGCTCTGCTCCTTTCCGTGCCAGCCCTTCAAG
>NW_010572358.1:0-466 GCF_000687285.1 Phaethon lepturus
CCTTAAGGAGCCGGCAAACGGAGAAGAGTCAGCACGGCGCCGGCTGCCGAGCTGGGACAGCGCCGAGTTCAAGAGGCCAGGCCAGTCGGGGATCCGCCAGTGATGTGTGTGCACAGATTTGGCAGTTGGGGCTCACTTTTACAGCAAGACCCAGAGGTGCTGTGGTGCCGGGTCCTGGTGACCCTTCCTGGCCTTATGCACCGTGTGGTGGGGCTGGCGCTGGTGTTGGGGGTCGGTCGGCGTTCCCCCACCACGGGCACAATGGCACTGCATTCATGTGTCAAGCAAACTGAAGACTGTATGTGTCATTTTAAGGTGTTTCTTAGGGTCAGGAAAGGTGAAGTCATGTGGTGGGACATGGTTGCAGTCTGCTCTCTGGGACAGTGAGTATTTTATAATTGATAGAAAACAGAGCGCAAAGGGAGCCGTGTGAAATAGCCAGTAGCCTGGTGGCTAAGATGGTCCC
>NW_010572359.1:0-462 GCF_000687285.1 Phaethon lepturus
AAAAAAATAAATTAATGGCAAGTGCAAAATTTATTTTGTTTCCCAAGGAAGCTGTTTAATTTTGTTATCTTTTCAATTTTATTTTTTATACGTACCAAATTGGGTGTGTTACCCAAGAGCATTTGTAGTTACTATTTTAATGGATGCATTTTTCTCCATTTCTGCTCTACGGTTTCTTAATAGCAGTGCAAGACAAGCGTTCCTGTGACCTCAAAACCTGCTACTGCTAGTGCTGTTGCAAAGCGTGCATGAACGCTCAAACAAAAATTCTAATTTTCCTGAGCATCTCAACAGACAATCACAAGCAACTGAACTGCCTTTCTCAGCTGAGCCACGCTGATTTCTGTACTGTGTTTGGTTAGCTGGGGTCAGTAGATGAAATACAAGTGTGGGATTAAGCCAATGCTTGATGCTTCGCTTGGGTGGGATGGATGTCTGCACAAGAGCAGATTGTGTGCCTTG
>NW_010572360.1:0-467 GCF_000687285.1 Phaethon lepturus
GTAGTACTAAGTAGTCTCTCACCATGTTTTAATGTATTCCCACTTCCTCCTTGAGTTGTCAAGAATCTTATCCCTATTTTACACCTGGAGAACTGGGGCACAGAGAGGTTAAGGACCGTACCTAAACGGGTTGTGCTGGCAAGACTATGTCCATCAGGTAAAATCTCTAACACAGATGCGTCTTCAGTACAGACCTAATCCATCTACACTCTGTGCCTTTAAGGACATCATTTCCCTTGCACAGAGGAGCTGGAAGTGGTAAGGGAGGGGTTATGATCCAAATACAAAGTTCCTCTCTAAGAGTGCTTTGCACTGACAGTCCTAATACACTGCATACCAGCAGGCCCAGGGGCCTTGACCAAAGCCACACACCCTGCTTTGTCACAGGCACCTCATTTAACTGAGGTCTAATAAATAATAGATTAAAGCCCTGGCTGCAATATCATCTCGTCTCTTGCTGTGATTCT
>NW_010572361.1:0-469 GCF_000687285.1 Phaethon lepturus
AGAAAGCCTTGGAAAAATATCTTCTGTTCTCCTACCATATTTCTTACTGCACTGTATCCTGTCATGAAGCTCACCTTTTCCTGCAGAGCCTCATAGCAGCTGATGGGCATTCAACAAGCTGATCTAAACTTCCACTGTTGTATCCAGTTAAATACTAGCACAAACAGGGCACAGCCAAATTTAACAAACATAGCTGATTGAGACAAGGAAAAAATGCATATCGCCAGCATTATTAGAATATAAGTTTAATCTTTCATAATTAAAAAAGGTTGATTTTCATTTAAGAGTTTCTAAATATCATAGATTTTCTCTCAGTAGAAATACCTTTCCTTTGCAAAACTAAAATAGGACTGGAAAAATTGCTTCTAGAAAAAAATGTCAAAAAAAATTCTCAAAAATAGCGCTTAAAAATAGAGCCACCTAGTGGCTGTGATAAACTAAACTGTTTTGTTCATCAAACTTTGTGTTA
>NW_010572362.1:0-464 GCF_000687285.1 Phaethon lepturus
GGTGTCACAGCTCTCCTGCATCCACAAAATACTTAGTCTATCTTTTAAGCAAAATTGTGGTGCCCATGTTACATCTGGGAGTGATCACATATCAATTTGTATGGTAGGAAGCTGCATGCATGTTGCAGTTTGTGACCTGAAGGGACACTGATAGTGTGACCGCAGAAATCTGGTAAGCGTACCTCTATGGAAACAGTGTCGGAGCAGTCCCATCTGTCTGAGAGGTTGACCACCCCCTGCTGTGCTTGGACTAGAGGGGCTTCTAGGAGCAGGAGAAACTTGGAGCACACTGGTGTGTCCAGACTCTTCTCTTTCTCGGAGGTGTTGTTACCATCCAAGAGGTGCAAATTAGCAGCATCCTGGGTGCCTGCCTGTGCCCAGTTCTGCTCTCTTGAGTTATTTTCCTTTTTGTTTTCTGAAAGGATGTTATAAATCAGTGTGGTGTCTGTGCAGATACTTCTGTC
>NW_010572363.1:0-467 GCF_000687285.1 Phaethon lepturus
CAAGTGAGTATGAAGCAACCTCTCAAAGTTCCAGTTCAGATTTTTAAAAACAGGAGAAAAGCTTAAATACTCTCTTAAGCTATATATTGCTAAGTTCTGTTCACCTGTCCCTCTGCTCACATGGCTCACTGCTTTTTCATACATCTGATATGGTTAGGACTGGGTAACAAGCTTCAACTCATAGTTAGGAAACAGCTTTGGGCATTAATTACTTGTATCATGTACACATTTTGAGTATTTTACTATATGCAACCCTAAAAATTGACATGAAGCCTCTCATGGTGCTAGTTCTGACTTCTGCTTTCCTTTACCATGGTGCAGTTTTTGATGCTTACTCACTTGGAACATGTTGGGCTTAAAGGTGACGTTTTGGGGAGAAAACATTCCTCAGCTGTATTGGCAAACAAGTAAAATTTGTCCTTAACTGCTAGCCTGTTACCAGCATCACCCATTGGGCTATGTGCCAA
>NW_010572364.1:0-469 GCF_000687285.1 Phaethon lepturus
CCTCCCCCAGCGCCCTGGTCCATTCAATATGGTTGTGAGATAGTTCAAATAAAACGCGCAGGGGAAAAGATTCAGAGGAGAGAAATTGAAACCAGTAGCCCCGATTTCCCTTTCTTCCCCCAAATCTAGTTGCAAAGACGCACGGCACCGCCTTGCCTACACTCGCTTCTCCGAGAACTTGAATTATTTCAGGCTCTCTCAAACTTACAGAAAGCAGGAGCTTCTCAGCAGGGAGAGAAACTGTAAAAATAATACCAAACGGAGTGAAATGCCTATTTTCCCTCTGCGGAAACAGTACAGCTACCCGTGGATTAACAGCAAGTTTCTTCGACGACATTCTTGAAACTTTGTCTAATTAAGAAACTGTCATTAGTGACATTCGGTCAAAGCAGGTAAAACGCAGGTTTAGAAAAACTATATGGAAAGGAAACGCAGTTTAGAGAATCGTTTTAATATTTATAACCATCCA
>NW_010572365.1:0-469 GCF_000687285.1 Phaethon lepturus
GGTGACGGAGCTGCTCAGCCGCCACCGCTCCATCTCCAGGAAGCCGCCGTCCTGCGCGCTCGTCCTCGTGATGTTCAGCTGGGGACAGGAGGCAGAGCTGGAGGCCAGCAGCTCCCACCTGCCCTCGGCAAACTTGCCACAGCACAAGACAGAGCAAAGCACTCCGGCAAGCCTCCCCTTCCCTGCGCCTGCCCCAGTTGTGGAAGGCTCCTGGACAATAACCAGCAGAAGCCTTGGCTCCATGCAGGGACCTCAAGGCAGACAGGAGGAGGGGAGGAGGAATTTGGAGCCAACACTCAGAGATGTCAGAGTGGCTGCCTTTATGAGCAAAGGCCCAAGCCTCTGTGAAGAGCTGAGGGCAAGAGGGAAGCCATTGGTTTCAAGAGGCGCATATACGTGTAATATGCCTGAGGCCAGGACACCAGTATGGTATTGCCAGACCGCAGGCACTGCGGTGACATCCCCCGCA
>NW_010572366.1:0-468 GCF_000687285.1 Phaethon lepturus
ATGTCTATAAATATCTTGCTGTAAGGCCTCTAAGACTGAGGAGTTAATTTCGGTTCAAAGAATGAACATAAATTTTCATTCCATCAAAGACATACCTCTTTGATGTTGATAACAGAAAAGATGGGAAAACATAGCATATTCTTCATTGCAACTACATACAGCATGGGTGGACAAGCAGTGGTTCTTGAGTTCAACAGCAGTTAGTGGGAGAAGCAGAGTATAAAACAACGCAGAAGAAGGAAGTCCTGGAGTTGCCAGCATCAGTCTTCCTTGGATCCTGGGATTTGACCAAGGTAAGTCTTAACTTTTACTCTTATCCAGCAAAGAAAATCTTTTTATGCCCATTTAGAACTTTAATAGAAAAGGTTTGTTTCTCTTTAACCACATTCTTTATTTGTAATGAAGAAAATATCATGCCTTTAACCCAATTTTCTCCTGATTACAGAAATGGGTCACAGTGAGTTTTTC
>NW_010572367.1:0-467 GCF_000687285.1 Phaethon lepturus
TGTAAAAATTTTGACTGCAGATCTCCTTCATTCTGACTGCACATGGGTCTTAATCATCGTTTCAGAATGTGATGAGAATGATATGATGTTGTTTACCAATTTTCCTCTGTGTAAAAGAAAGCTGATGGGGTCCAGCTGGCCGTTTGCCTATATTAACTGAAAATCTTTCTACTTTGCTTTGTAACAAAATCAAGCCAAAATTGGGGTTGCATCATAAACCTACTAGTAAGAGGTAAGAAAGAAATCTGAGGCAGAGGTTGGGTTGTCAGTGATTTGGCCTGTATTTAGGGATAAGACCGCAGAGGTTCAGCCACAGATTGTCCCTGTTTACTGGGAAAGGGAAGGTTACCGTCTTGTGTACACTAGCTAGTATGACTGAGAGTAAACAGAACTGTTAATGAGGCACAAAGAATCCTTAATTTATCTACCTGTTAACTTCAGAGGATGAACTGAAATAAGACTAAGTT
>NW_010572368.1:0-468 GCF_000687285.1 Phaethon lepturus
ACTCCTGCTCTGCATTCAGCAGCTTAAAAATTTGTAACTGCTGGAGCTGCTTAGTGGAGTGGCCATCAATTCCAGAGACGTTCTGCTGTTTGCCATGTCCAAGCTCTCCTCTAGGTTGTAGACACATAATTTCAATAGGACAAACTCATTTACCCTTCAGAAAATCTCTTGGAATGATCTTGTTTGCAGCGCCTTTAATTGCACTGTGGTCTGATCCAGAAAGTCAGAGAAACGCCATCCTCGCAGGTTTGACACAGCTGGTTCAGCTGTGCAGGGAAAACGCTATTATCCTTGGCTATATGCATATGATTAGTATAATGATGTATATCAGGTGAGATATAAATTAACGTGAGTCAAAAAGTCTGCTGATGTACTGAACATATCCATCCACAGCATCTGTTCTTTCAAACTGGGCCTATACAGCTCATACCTTAACTATACCAGTACGCACAATACTTCTGACAGCAG
>NW_010572369.1:0-467 GCF_000687285.1 Phaethon lepturus
ACTTAGAGGCTCAGTTTTAGCCTGGGCTTGACTCGGTGGTTGGGGCAGCAGTGCAGTGCTCTTGTGGGAGTCCCTGGAGACACTGTTCCTCAAGGGACTTACCTGGCAGCTTCCTGCACTCTGGGGATCATGGGTACAGGGATGATGGGAAACGAAATCTGCTATTTTGCTCGCTTCCCATCACATACATCAAAGAAAGGGCCTGACACAATTAATTCTGAATTGCCTCAAGTACCAGCATGTGGCCTTTTTCTCACTTGCGAACATTTTCATCCACTTAAGAGCGAAATATATTTCCATTACAGTCTGCAAAGTGGCTTCCAATAGTTTTATTGATCTCAAGGCCTAGTCTTTAAGTGACAGTAGCATAATGCAATCATTTGCATATCATGTGATTGCATATGATTGCATTATGATGCTAGGATTGCAGGGAGACTCTCTGTTTAGAGTGTGGTATATGAATAAGA
>NW_010572370.1:0-469 GCF_000687285.1 Phaethon lepturus
AAAGAAGTTCAGATCCTTAAAAAGAATGTGAACTAAGTCATGTAATATGGCTGAATTTCCCTGAAGGAGGAGGAAGGTGTCAGTTACTATTAATGTGAACAACACTTATGGCCCTCGAGATGTGACCTCTCATTACAGTAAATGTGACAGCATGAATTACTTTCAATTACAGTGAACTACATTCAACTGCATTAGTTCTGACACACCTCACTAGGAGACTGCTGCTTTGATATCTTTAACCAAAGGAAAAATAGGCAAAACTTCTGAGTGCGAATGTGTACATCACTTGAGCAAAACCACTGGATTCTGACTATGACATATTATTGCCTCAGGTTTAACACACTTCTGTTATATCATTTGTTATTTCCACTGGCACTTTCAGGTTTATGCCTTGGGCACTGGACAATATGGAAACCACCTTTTTAATATGCCATGTATAATAAATGTAAATACTGATTTTTTTTTTTTT
>NW_010572371.1:0-468 GCF_000687285.1 Phaethon lepturus
AGCAGTGACTCTCTGCGAGTCCTGGGGAGATGCCCTATCATGCTTTTGCTGTTCCACTCCCTACCAGGTGCTAGCAGAGACTCCCACAGCTTGCCTGTTTGGGACCTCTTTGGCTTACTTGGTTTGGTTCAAATGCTCACTGGCTGTTACTTTGGAAACTGAATAAGAAATAGTGCAAATACAACCTTAAAGAAAAAAAATACCACATTGCCTTCACTGAATGTTCAGTTAAAAAGACAAGGATCCATAAAATGAAACCCCAGTTGTGCGGCATTTGAGATATTTGGCAAACTTGTACAAAATTCTTCATGATTGTCTTAAAGGAGTGCTGGATGCTTAAAATTATTGCTAATGTGATTTTAACGCTGTTGTGGCTAATTGCAAACAACTTTGAAGACTAGTCATGTAACATGGGACAGCAGATACGGATTTGATGGGTGGCCTGTTTGGTGGATGAGGAATTGGTTG
>NW_010572372.1:0-470 GCF_000687285.1 Phaethon lepturus
TGTAGAAGTTGTATCCGGTTTCTAACATCGAACAAGGAACACAAAACATGATCCTAATATCACATTTCAGAGAGTGCTTTGGAGCTAGTTTCGGAGAGAACAGAGTCGATTCAGGGCCATTAGTGCATGGCCAGGGCCTGCTGCTTCGGTAACGGTATTAAAACAACCCGGTAATTAAGCAATCACTCTCCACACAGGGAAATCGACGTAGAAACCAGTATCAAAAACTTCTTTCTAGCTGAATCTGTGTTTCCCTGCTTCTTCTACTCTACTGCTCAGAGAACCAAAGGTTTTCAACTCACCATCTCTAGACTATTCAATATTGCATATAGAAGCTCTCCTTTCTACTTTTCCTTTAACCACTCTTTCTCCCTCTCTCGACTCTACTTTCCACAGCACGTTTCAGGGGTGGATGGGATAGAACACATGCCACAACACTGGGAAGAGAGCGCGATGGGGTAGTGGGGAGA
>NW_010572373.1:0-465 GCF_000687285.1 Phaethon lepturus
ACATTCATAGAAATTAACATATGCAAGCCTTTTTTCCACAGAGATCTGAATGAGGTGCAGTTAGGTTCAGTTAACCGATTCTCTCTGCTCAAACACTGATGCTCTGAAGTATGCCAGAAACAAACTCCAATCCTGACAGCTGCCAGGACAGTGGGGGAATAAAAGCCAGTCCAAAGGGGAATGAAGCTACCTGTGGTGTGCTCTTCCAAAGCCCTGGCCCAACACCAAAGCTTGTCCAAGGGATTCTTCCCTCAAATATGTGGTGTATATCTGAAGACTTGACAATGGCACTGCTACTGTCAAACATCAGAAATTCTAACCCTGTAAGTAAATGTCATCATTAAGGATAAACTCCACCCAAAGAAGCTGGCCCACTGCATGTGTACTGTGCTCAAGTTAATGTAGGACTTGAGTTGATGTCCTGGTTTCAGCTGGGATAGAGTAATTTTCTTCATAGAAGCTAGT
>NW_010572374.1:0-469 GCF_000687285.1 Phaethon lepturus
GGCCGAGCTGTGCAGAATGATCCCAACATAGTGACTCTGGAATTTCAAATACAGAAAAAATGGATAATAGCAATGGGTGTCAATGAAGTTATCTTATGATTGGTCAATGAAGAAAACTTGGATCAATATCTTTGGTTTTACAGTCTTTTCTTAAACAGTTTCATTCATTATGTTCAGAAACTATTTTTAATTTCAGGAGTTAAAAATAGAACATTTGCCTTTTAGTAGCCTTTTAAATCAAATACTCTAGGATAAATATTGCCAGCTCTTTAGAGTCTCTCTATTAAAGTGAAAATAAACCAGCAGCACTGAATGAGCCCTTTCAAAGTGCAGTTTTTTATTCTAATTAAACTCCATGATGATTCCAAAACTGGAATCAGAAGCTAGAATCTAAAAGCATTTAGGAAAACATATTTAGAATACTAAGTGTACTTTACCGGTGTGAAATATGTTCATTTGATTCGTGTGA
>NW_010572375.1:0-467 GCF_000687285.1 Phaethon lepturus
AACTCTATCCCAGCCAAAACCAGCACATACCTGTTTTTCAGCATTGGTGTTGCACTGTATCTTACACACAAAATTCATAACAGAACAACTTTTGGCATTTTCTCTATAAGTTATTCACATCACACTATGGTTTAATTTAATGTCCCAAATTAAAGGTGATAGTTAACGTACTGGTTATTTATTGTTAACGTATATGTCTGCATAATCTCTGATATCTTCCATGCACTGAATGTTAACCTGATTTCCAATTGCCAATCTAACAGTAAAATATGAATATGTTGTGTATTGTCTGACCCAGTTATTTCTATGACTTCATACATCTTCTGTCCCCTCAGCAGACTCTAAATGCTTATGCAGTTGCCTACATTCTGTGATTATTCTTTGGAACATGTCTGTATGCATACAAACTCTGTATTAAAAAACAACAACAAAAAACAAAACCAAAAAACCAACCAACCAACCAAAAA
>NW_010572376.1:0-472 GCF_000687285.1 Phaethon lepturus
CGGCTGTCCTGTCCTGTTTTACAGCAAAAGCCCAGACTGAGTTTATAGACTCACCAGACTTTCACCTGTCAAAATAGAAGCAACAGGTCCACAAGCGCTTTAAGCATTTCGTGTAGCAACCAAGCTTAGGTTTTTAGATTTTTTGGCTTTTATGCTTCTATTAGAGCCCTAATTTAAGAGGGATCACCTCCAGCTGCTGGAAAGGTGCAAGCCAAGTGTGGGACACAAAATGACACATGAAGCTTGCATCATGCTTGGATGCAGAGCTGGAGGAAAAGTGCCCCAGAAGCCACCAAGATCTTTGCCCTGTATGGGGAACCACTGCTGGGGTGGAGGAGGCGGCATTCATACCAGCTCCTCCACAGGACACGCAGAAAGTTCGTACTTGCCAGGGTAAAGCAAGTAATTGCTAAAGGGTGTCCCTACATCTGCAGACCCCATACACCTCCAGACGCAGCTGCTTCCTGACCCT
>NW_010572377.1:0-465 GCF_000687285.1 Phaethon lepturus
ACATTTTTTGCTTCGGGGCATTTGGATAGGCTCCATGTAGATTCAACACACAAATTCATTGGAAACAATAAGTCTGCCAAAGCTCACACATGGATGTTGCTCTTGATTGCACCTGGCTTTCCTCTGTTTCATGGTAGGAACGTTGACAGAGTAGTGTGTGCCCCATAGCAAGCTGAGGACCATGCTGCAGAGCAGCCTGGCGATGCATGTGGTAGCACTCTTACAAACTTCCAGTGACCTCTAACAACCACCACAAAAGAAACGCAGAACACTCCCTAGGTTTTTTATTAAATTTTTGGAAATAACTAATGCCTTTATTAGTTTTTAACAAGTATCAGTTTTGCTTTCTATCAACGCCAGCCTAAGGATGAAACCAGCCAAAAGCAATAGGAGTCTTTTAAGGGCTTCCTTAATTATTTCCATCAAGTTTAAAAACAAGTAAACAAACAAAGTAGTGTTGAGGCC
>NW_010572378.1:0-469 GCF_000687285.1 Phaethon lepturus
TATATTGCAATGAATTTTAAGTAAACAAAACTTAGGTTACTTAATTAGTTTTCTTAACTACAATTGAAATCAGGTTACTTAATGCATTTACATCAATAATGCCTGAAGATGTTATGATTATAAGAATGTTAGGAAATTGAGTCCTTCTGATGACCCCCCCCACCAGACTTACTAAGTACTTCCACATTATTCAGAAGTTTTTTAAAGAGGAACAGAATAACAAGAAGCTGTTCATAAGGAACTACATCCACACAAGTAACATCATAATAAGCCCACAGAACCTAAAGCAATATATTTCGGTGACTGTTTTTCAGTCTTTCTGTAACTTGTCCAAACATTCTTAGTCATATTAAAGATAGTATTTCTGATTCTACATTGTGATTATAAAGACATTTCTAACTGGGAGCTGTTAAACAATTCTGAACAATTTACACTTCCAGACTATCATGCTGAATAACTCATGCTTCCA
>NW_010572379.1:0-472 GCF_000687285.1 Phaethon lepturus
GGGATGGGAGCACCCGTGTGTCCCCTCGCCCACGCTCCTGCGTGCCCCCCGCCCCACATGGAGCCGGCCCCTCTTACCGTGCTGAGCTGGGACTGCAGGTCGATCTCCAGGCTCTGGATGGTGCGTCGTAGCTCTGTGATCTCCGTCTTGCCGCTCTGAAGCTGCTCCGTGTTGATGGCCACCTCCCGGTTCAGCTCTTCCGTCTGCAGCAAGGCAAAACCGTGCCGTTACGGCACCGGCGAGCAGGCACAGCCTCGGGTCCCGCATGCCCCACTGCGCCGCTGGCAAGCCAGCTCACCTTGCTGAAGAACCACTGCTCGGCATCCCTGCGGTTCTTGTCCGCCAGGCTCTCGTACTGCTCCCTCATCTCAGCCAGGATCTTGGTGAGGTCGATTCCAGGAGCAGCATCCATCTCCACGCTGATCTCTCCACCCACCTGCCCGCGCAGGGCATTCATTTCCTGGCACAAAAG
>NW_010572380.1:0-465 GCF_000687285.1 Phaethon lepturus
ACTTTAATTAGACTAATGACAAAGACTTGGGTTTACATATAATATGTGTTATTTTGCTTATAAAAAAATCTTGAGTGTATGGGAATTCAAAAAAACTGTTCTTCAGCTTGCACACAAAAAATTGCAGAATTTCCCTTCCAGTGATATCTAGATCATAATTAGCAATTCAACTTAAACATACCAGTGATATTTACTTACTAACCTCAAAATGAAAGTCTTGTAAAAATGCTTTATTTATGTCTTGAACAACTAGAAACCTGAGTTTACTTGCTCTTTTCTCTACTTTTATCTTCCTTGTAATTCACTGATAGTGTTCAAAGACACATTACACTCTGACAGTAGCTAGTGTTTCACCATTGTTCGATCCAGCTAGGTGTTTTCCTCTCAGTATATCAGCATACAAAAGATACTTTGGAAAATCCAAATGACATCATATCAGCTGGCAATTCCATGTTGTCTTTAAGA
>NW_010572381.1:0-471 GCF_000687285.1 Phaethon lepturus
CTTTTCCAAACTTAATGATTCTGTGATTCTCTGATTGTTTATTTGATTTCTTTGTTTTCATTTTATTATTTAGTCCTTTATACAAGTGACTTTTTATATTAGACTTTTATCTTATTTCTGTTATTAAATTGAGTTACAGTGATAACCACCCAATCAAGGCTGCTTTTTCCTTCAAACTTTGCATGTGTTTTGGCACAAGCCCTATTCCTAGGAAAATTAAGAAAGAAGTAACTTTTTCACAAGACATCCTATCATTCTGAGATTTTAAAAGCCATTTTCCAGCCAAGTAAATTTTTAAAAGTCATTATTTAAATTGGAAAGCACACTTTCTCAAGTTTTGGAACTGTTCTGTGAGTCACAGTGGACACAACACAGATGTACTGTAGATTAGTTCCTCTCCTTTACTTTGCTTCCTCATTTCCAGATATCACCAGGTCCATGAATTACATTTATCTCAGCTGAAGAGAAGAG
>NW_010572382.1:0-472 GCF_000687285.1 Phaethon lepturus
AACATCCGGAGGCTGAAGAGAGGGGGTTTCGTCACCGGCGACGGCAAAGTAGGTTTGGACGTCGTCGGACTGGTAAAAAGGCTTCCCTCCGAGCGGGGTTCCCCGAGCGCAGAGGGCGGGTGTGCAGGGGAGCAGCTGCCCTCCGAACCGCTGGGTTCGGGCCGTTTCGGGGAAGGCAGTCTGCGTAGCTGGCTTGACAGCACTCGGGGCATTTCTGCCCTCGTCTCTCCGCAGGTGGTTTGCACTCTGAAGGAGTTCAATGAGTACAGGGAGTACCTGGCCAGGCTCAAGCTGGAGGCAGAGAACAGGTGGAGGCAAGAAGAGGTAGGCAAAGCTCAGTGTTGGCGGGCAGCGGCCGGCGGCGCGGTGCCGAGGGCTGGGGCTTTGCTTGCCGCATCTCGGGGAGGCGGTCGGCGCAGAAGAGGCGAGGGCTGTGCTGCTGGGCCGGGCGTTGTGGCGGGGCCAGGACCAG
>NW_010572383.1:0-466 GCF_000687285.1 Phaethon lepturus
AAAAGAAAAGGACAGACTCCTAGACATGCACAAGCAGCAAACAAGGAGCTATGAGGAAAAAACAGAAGAACAGATGAATGTCTTACACAGAGACTTAGAATACACTAAGGCAATACTGAAAGACAAGGATTTAATGATTGAGTCTCAGAGGGAAGTGATTGAGGCCTTCCAAAAACAAGAACAAGACTCCGAACAGCAGCAGGAAATTCTGCAGCATCTTCAAGTGGCACTACAGGAGCAAGAACAAGAAATCTTATCCCTTAGAAAGCAATGTGAGGCATGCAAGGAAAAGGAGGAAAAGCATGCAGCTGAGCAAAACACATCTCAAACACATCTTCAAGCACCAAAACTGACTCTGAAAGACAGCGAAAAAAAGATAGAGGTTCTGGAGGAGACTATCTCTAGGCTTCAACAGCAAAAGGAGGAGGCAGCGCTGCAGACTAAAGCCATCCTGCACAAACTAGAA
>NW_010572384.1:0-472 GCF_000687285.1 Phaethon lepturus
TTGAGGAGTGTTGTATTTCTCAAGCTTTGCAACCAGAGATCTTCCCAGGTTTTATACTTCATATTCAACAGGGACTCTTACACTGGTTTTGATAAGGAAAGGTCTGATCTTTTGCTACTGGTCTTCTTTATGTTCAAAATGGGACGCATCACTCAGTAAAACCTTACCAAGCAGAAGAAACTGTTAGAAGGTGCCTGCTATGTACAAAGTGAATTGGAAAAATAAAATGTTACCTCCTTCAGCTCCCTCAGCCTATTTTTCTAAGTCCATCTTTGCTACCCTTCCTCCTAGTACTGAGACCGTGGCGGGCACTTCTCTTTCTGCAATTATGTTGTACAGATACTGGGACAGTGCAGAAGTATTTTGCACGCCCACGTGCATTCCCAGAGCACACCCACTAAAATAATAATTTGCAATCACTGTTTTTTTTGGAGGTAGTGGTTTTTTGCTTTCAGGTCCATCTAAGTTAGTG
>NW_010572385.1:0-472 GCF_000687285.1 Phaethon lepturus
AGGACACAAGTATGAAGGCGTCAGATTTGAAAAGGGAAACTGCGGAGTCAGCATAATGAGAAGTGGTAGGCAGTTTCTGTTTGTTGAATGAGCACAAATTAAACGTTTTGGAAACCTGTAAGCAACTTCCTTTCAAAAATGTGCAACAACTCTTCTCTACAGCAAAGTTTTACCCAAACCTGCCAGTTGTCTTTCTTTCTTAGGTGTCCTGGATCACAGACTGTCAAGTAATCTGTTTCATTAACTTTTTAGGAGGTAAATAGCTGCAGCAGATTTCACCTGGCCTCTTCTCTAGTGACTGTTAGCTGTGAGAGGCCAGGCCAGCCGTCCTCCCTTGCTTGCCGCTCACCACTTCTGCTCTGAGACAGGTCTCCAGATAAACCATGCTCAGTGGTGGTAGAGTCTCCACCGCCCAATGCTGCGGAAACCCTGGTACCCGTGATGTAAAATCCAGCGGCTCCGCAGCTTCCTG
>NW_010572386.1:0-474 GCF_000687285.1 Phaethon lepturus
CTTTCCAACCTTGTGATTCTGTGATTTCCCTACCTTGGATGCCTGATTTTCTCCAGGTACGGGATTTCACGTACAGAGGTCTTGAGGCAGAGGGAGGCACGTGCGGGCTCCTGGGGATGGTTTTGCTGTGCTCCGTGCCTCCAACATTGGTGGTAGAGAACGAGCAGAAGACCTGCCAAAGGGATGGAGGCAGCTAAGGCGAACTAGGGAGGTTAAGTATATAAAAAATAGTAACGCAAGGAGGGAAAAGAATGAAAGAAAGGGGAAAACACCAGTGACCCTACACCTGTACGAGCCGGGGAGCGGTGGCACCTGCTTGCTGAGCCACGTCCTTCAGCTTTGCTCCACGCGATGCCGTTTTGAGGCAGAGGGTCTGAGCTGGTTTTTGGGGGGGTGCCTATTGCAGTGCCTCTAACAGCCCAGGTGAGCCGTTTGCCTTGCCCGTGTGCGCTCTTGGCCTTGGGCTTTTATTAA
>NW_010572387.1:0-470 GCF_000687285.1 Phaethon lepturus
TGGACAGGCCCTGTACAGCAGAGGTGACCCTCCCAAACACAAAAGTAGGTACTGGGTGAGGACAGCCTTGCAGGAGGCACACTGGGCCTGTGCAAGCTTAAATCTTTAACTTTGCCAGTGCTGTGGAGGTAGAGAGAGGTGTCGATGGACCTTTCCTCTAGGCAACAGAAATCGAGATGAGATGAGATGAGAGCAGTGCAGCTTGGTCCACAGGGCACGAGGGTGCCTTGTTGCTCTTGGAAAGCCCCAACAGCAGGGGCAGAGGTGGCTGTATTGACTCTGCTCACTGCGAGATCCCCTATAACCCTTCTCCTCCGATTTGGCAACCTCAAAAAGACCCTGCTCCAAGAAGAAAATGCTGTGTAGGAATCAATCCCAGAATGATTGCAGCTTCTGAGCGAGCTGGCCTGTTTTCAGGCCCATTTGCAAGCTCAAGAAGTGGGCCCATGTAAACCTCGTGAGGTTCAACA
>NW_010572388.1:0-470 GCF_000687285.1 Phaethon lepturus
AGCAGGGATACTGGCCCCTCTGGGGTAAGGACTGGTTTTGTTACGCCTCATTCTTTGCAGATGACTTCTGGAATCCAAGCCTGTTATGCAGTAGACACATTAAGAATATCCAGTGAGTTTTTCCCCAAAGACTTCTCAGGCACTGCATGTTATTACTAAAAGCTAGATGGTACTGACCAAAGTTCCCTGATTTCTGATTCTTGTGTTGACATGCAGTTGAAAACCAGTTGATAAACCTTAATATATGGGAGTCCTCAATTTCTACTGATAAACAAAATAAATAACAGTATGTCCTAATGCATTGCTGTGCACAGCATTCCGCACGGATGACACATGCTTCTTCAGTTAACATCCTTGTAGCTTGGCAAATGATGGGAAATTTCTCTTTAACAGCTGCCTCTTTACGAGATAAAATATGTCTTGTCAGCAGTTATTTGTTTCTCTAGTCTGGATGGCTGTCTCTTTATGAA
>NW_010572389.1:0-470 GCF_000687285.1 Phaethon lepturus
CAAAGATGTCAATAAATCACTTGTTTGTTTAACACACAAAGGCTGCGTCCGTGAGTGTCAGTGCATCACTTTGTCAGGGAGCGCGGGCAGAAGGTGCCGACCGCTCCGCTGTCGCTGAGTCTAGGAGCATTTTGAAGAAGAGGTGATGCAGTGCGCTCTGGTTTCATGATTCACGGGGCTTTGGCTTCCCTGGCTTGTGGCTTAATCCCAGGAGGCAGCTTGGCATCACGCAGCTGCTCAAGCACTTGTCCCCAGAGGGATGGTGGAGGGAACCTAACGGGTGAACGTGGGAAAACTTGTGGCTTGAGAGAGGACGGTTCGGTAGGTCGAGCAAAAGCTACACGCGCAGGCAAAGCAAAAGAAAGCATTCACTTGCTGCTGTCCTGGTCTGCTGAGCAGACTTTTCGGGAAGCGTTCTGCCTCCCTGGGGCTCACGTTGAAGGCGATCCCAGGAAACCTCCCAGCCTTGT
>NW_010572390.1:0-474 GCF_000687285.1 Phaethon lepturus
ATTGTCTCCTTGGTCCTTATCTTCTTCATTCCACTGCTATCTGCTGAATTCAGCAAGTTCTTTGTTAGCAACATTAGTTTTATCAAAAAGTTTACACTTGGTCAGCTCTTGCAGCCTAAGGCAAGCTGCTAATGCTAAGCCACTAATGCTAAATGAAACTATTTGGAGAGAAGAGCACAGTTAATCAAATCTCTTCGGTAACAGGGATGACCCTGCCCAGCTCTGCTAGCTCTGTCGGGGTAGAGGGGATTGCCCTATTTTGTCTTTGGTGCTTCAGTAAACAGGATGTGTTGTTCTCTCCTGGCAGATAACGTCACCCTGCAGATTGATGGTGTGCTATATCTGCGGGTTATGGACCCCTATAAGGTACTGTCCCTGCTGTGGTGACACTCGGCGTGAGTCACACTTGCAGCCTCTGAGTGTCTGTGGCTGCGCCCAACATGGTCTGTGTGTGCCGCGCCACTCCACTGGCTG
>NW_010572391.1:0-475 GCF_000687285.1 Phaethon lepturus
GGCTGCCCCCACCGCAGAGGGAGGCGAAGCAGCCAGAGCCCATGGTGGTAGGCCAGCTAGCACAAAAAATGCCATCATTGTTAATAATTTCCCTGCCTCTGGGGGAATCTGCACTCCTCATCCATTTTGGGCAGTCTCTTTGTCTTTGGAGACTGTTTTTCTTGGTACTTGAAGAGTCTTTCCGTGGTTCCCCCTCACACTTCATGCTCTCTGTTTTCAAGGCCAGGCACAAGGCTCTGGCCCACCTGGGTACCGGTGGGGAGAGCAAAGAGAGTCCCAAGTCCCAGAGCTGCCTGGCTGCACAGCAGGTCCCTTCTACCCTCAGATCAGCAGGTATGAAGTTCGACCCTAATGGAGACAAGCCCCCAGCACAAGCTGGACCCCTCCATCTGGGAGCATCTGCAGCCCGGACAGCATGCAAGGAGATGAGTCCCAAGGAGCCAGGGCTCAGACAAGCCACGTCCCACAGCCCCCC
>NW_010572392.1:0-473 GCF_000687285.1 Phaethon lepturus
CAAGACCTGTGTCCGTATAACATCTACTGAATTGGCCAGTGTAGTATGAGACATGGTGCAGTAAGGATGCTCTGACAGCTGCTGCCAAAATGTGCTGCATTAGGACTACATATGCGGTCCCACAGGGAAGAGCCTTGTTAGTCTTCTCTCTTTTCAGGCTGATGATGCAACCAGTAAAAAATTTACCACGCGACCTGTTACCACACACAGAACTCCCCTGATTTATTTCCCAAGAAAAGCCACTTGCTTGTTTCTGGTATCAGAGAGGTTCAGAACCTTGCTGGGTCAAGTCCTGATGATTAACAACAATCTGTTGCCTTATTCAGAGCCCACATCATGTTTCTGGTTTTGGCAATGGGAATAGTTCATGAAATCTTATCTCTAGGGAAGCATTTACAGGAAATGTTCTCCAAGACTAGTGCTCAAAAAAACAAGTAGATTTTTTTAAAATTGAGAATAATTTTCGAAATAAA
>NW_010572393.1:0-474 GCF_000687285.1 Phaethon lepturus
CTGACCTTGAATGTTTCCATGGATGGGGCATGTAGACATGAAGTTCTATTCTGCTAGTGGCAAAACATAAAATCATGAAAACAGAGACCTTATACTCAAGCGCTCTGTGGGATTGCCTTGTTTGGCTACATACCCTTTTTTTCCATTCTAGCACTTCAGTGTGTCATTTGACTTTCTCAGGACAATGGTGGGGTTTTGACTCAGCCTAAATGGACTGACTGGATGTACCAGGAACCCCCAAAGCTGGTGGGTAGTTCAGGCCGCATGAACTTCTCCTGACTTCTTAGAAAATATGTGGGGAAATCCAGCTGATCTGGAACAGCTACCTCCAAAAGCTATACACATCACTCCAGTACCAAAGTTAACTTTTTTCTTAAGATGGCTGTTGCATCAGTTGCTTTGTTGGAATACTAACTCGGTATGAAGGTAAAATGCATATACATTGCAAGATATATCTATAAGAATATACAAACA
>NW_010572394.1:0-474 GCF_000687285.1 Phaethon lepturus
GTTCCCGCTCCGCTGCCTCAGGAGCAGCGGTGTCCCTGAGGCTCTGTGCGTCTGTGTTCTAGATACAGTCACTGCAGGCGGTAGTGCTGGAGAAGGAGGCTGGCCTGGCAGCTCAAGAGAAGCAGCTGCTGCAGGATCTGGAGGAGTCCCGAGCCGGCGAACGGTGCCTGAGGGAGACTCTGCGCACGCTGGAGGCTGAGACGTCTGAACTGCGCTTGAGGCTTCGTAGCACAGAGAACAGAGCAGAGGCATTGGCCGCGGAGCGTCAGCAGGCTGACAGCGCCCGCTGTGAAGCGCGATCCCAGCTGGAGCAACTGCACCTGGTTCTCCACCGCACGATCTGTGACAGCAGGGACTTGGTCGCTTGGAGCTCAGGCAAGTGTGGGAGGCTGGCTGAGCAAGTCCATAGAGCACGTACAGGAGAGCAGATGGAGGGAGGGGTGGTTCGCTGTAATCCCGATGTGGTAGCCTCAT
>NW_010572395.1:0-474 GCF_000687285.1 Phaethon lepturus
CCCCCCCCCAGTTTTGTAAGGAGTCCTTTTGGAGCAGGCACATTGAGAAATAAGATTCAATGAATAGATTGAATTCTATCAAGGTTTCAATGAAATTATCTATCAATGATTCAATGAATAGATTGAATTCATCCTCAGGAAGCCAGAGGGTGCTGAAGGTTCCCTATTACACAGTTTACAGGAAAGAATTTAGAGAGGAGGCCCGTAGCTCTGTCCTACCAATACTCTGTGGTAGGAACACCCATGATGAGGGAGAAGCTGAGTGACCTCCCAAGGAGCCGGGCTGCATCCAGAAATGCTGCTTTTACAACACCTCTTCTAAAAATATGTATAATGGGCTTTTTAGAAAGGGGAAAGGGTAGTGTTTAAACATATATTCAAGTTGGTGATGAAACCTAGAAACGCTTAGACATCTGCATGGATATTTAAAGGATACAGAGCATTCATGGAAAAATATTATCATACCATACCATA
>NW_010572396.1:0-475 GCF_000687285.1 Phaethon lepturus
GTCCCACCTGCCCCCCGTGGGGCTGCGGCTTTTCGTTAAGTCCCATTTTGGTGCTGCCACGTGACTCCGACTCCCGTGTTCAGTGACGACGCATGGCCCCGCTCGCCTCTTGGGGCATAAGGGTCCGAATTGAGCACCGAGCATCCTAAAACAATTAAATCTCCTCTGGAGCCATCATTTCGGCTGCAAGCCAAACCACCCAGTGCTTCACCCACCAGCCCCGGTGGCATCTCAGCTGGGTGGCAATGGAGGCACTTTGTTCACTGCCCCCCCCCCTTTATCGATGAGCTCTGTCTTTGCTTGCCTTTTTTTTTTTTCACCTATAAATAATTTTTCTTGCATCATCCAAGATGGAAATACCAAGTGTGGTGCATTAGCCAGCGGCCAGATGCCACCATCCTGCAGGACATCACCAGCGCCGGGATGGGAACAGGCTCAGCCCAGGCTGTAGAGCCACGTGGAGCCACGCTGCGTC
>NW_010572397.1:0-475 GCF_000687285.1 Phaethon lepturus
CATCACCTTCCCCACCAGTTGACCATCCCCACCATGTGACTATCCTCCCCCGTACCAGCTGACCACCCTCATCCCCACCAGTTGCCCATCCCACCACCTGACCGCCCGCACCACCACGACCTCCTCACCTTGTTGGGCTTCACCGCCCTTTGCAGGTTCTCGATCCACTTGTCCCTCTCGGCAGCCGAACGGCAGGCGAAGCATTTGGTCCCCGAGGCCGTGGTCACCTGCGGGTGACGGCCACCGGTGACCGGATGCCACGGCGATGGCCGGGCGTGGGGGCGGGGCGGGGAGGTGACGAGAAGGTCCAAACCGGACCTCGAAGCAGAACTCCTGGCCCAGGATGCTGCTGTGGACCGCCTTGATGATGGAGTCTTCATCCAGGTTGAGCTCCAGCGCCTCGGCCGCGCTGCTGGGGCTCAGCAGCGACTCGTGGGAGTGCGACTCCTTGAAGCTCTGCATCAGCCGGGCCCTG
>NW_010572398.1:0-473 GCF_000687285.1 Phaethon lepturus
ATAGCTTGGCAGGCATTTATAACTTCCCAAAATTTTTGAGAAAGCTTAAATACTTATCAAAACTGGATTTGATTTAAGCAAATGTAATATTTGTCTATACAATGAAAGCTCCAGTCTCAGTTCACACTGCAGGGTGAACAGCTTGGGAGCCAAGTGAAGAGACCATGAGGATGTTTCTGTGACATAACATGGGTAAACTATCCAGCATTTACTGTAGGATACTGCAAACCCATTGTCTCCACCTGCTCTGCAGGCTTTACTATTTGCTGTCCTGCTCTGTCTGGACTGAAGTGACGGCAACTTTACTGATAACATTTTTCTCTCTGATATGTATGGACATTAGAGGCACTCATGGCAGCTTGCTATTCTCAGCCACAAGCCAGGGACTTCTGCTCTCCTCTGCACACCAGATAAACAAGCCCAGACTCAAATATATGTAGGGGAATCAGAGAATCACAGAATCACTAAGGTTG
>NW_010572399.1:0-475 GCF_000687285.1 Phaethon lepturus
ACTTGCTGTCTTTGAACATCAGCATTCTGCACAATGCATGCCCTGGTCTGAGGGTGAGCAGAAAGGGAGGAAATGGGTACCTAATTTCTTTAGCCTCTGTAGCCTCAAGGTAAGTTGTGAAAGAGGAATGTGCAAATTAAATCCTAATTTTATGTAAAATACATACATTGGTAACAATTACAAACTTTTTGTGTTGTCTGTTGTACAAACCCGGATATTTATCACTGGTTTAAAATACTTTTACCAAGTTTGAATAATGGTTTGCTTATGCCTGAAAAAAATAGTTTTCATGCACATAATAAAGAAATCTGTCCTATTCAGTCATAGTATATTCTTCTAGTGAAATAGAATTCAATAAACAGTGGCCTCTATTCCAGACCATTCTTAATTCTGCAACAGTGCTAGGTGCACACTTACTGAGGTGTGACCTTGGCCAAGACCTGCAGTCACAGTGCAAAGTAAAATGAAGCATTGC
>NW_010572400.1:0-475 GCF_000687285.1 Phaethon lepturus
GTAAAGTACATTAAGGATTGCTTGGCATGCTTTTGATAAACGCGAGACAAACCAAATCTCTACGACAGTGACTCAAATGAAGCGTATCTCTGGAAGACCTCCACAAAGCACCCCGAACATATACATAACGTTTCTTAGGGTGATTCAGGCCACAACTTATGCTAAGGAGATGGCTTGACATTCAACCTAACTGTGAGAGAATTAGAAATCACATCCAAGGAATTACAATTTTTTTCCTTTCATTTTAGCAAGATATTTGTATTTCAATTTGTATTTCAAAATAGTAAGAGACTGCAGAGAGGGAAGAGGTGTCGTTCAGGTGTGTTTAGGGAAACTTACCTGTCAAGAGACTCTACAAGCTTTGCATCATTCTCCCAGTTCTAATCATGACTCTAAATAAAGCTGTGCTTAATGGAAACATACCTGGAAAGTATAAGCAAGAACGCTTTCACTCAGCCTGTAGTATTCTCTCCCA
>NW_010572401.1:0-476 GCF_000687285.1 Phaethon lepturus
CCCATCCATGTGTCTGACTGTCCCCTCCCCACATCTGTTGCGTGCAGCTGTTCCCTGTCCCCGTGTCCGGCTGTTCCTCTTTTGAGCATCCGACTGTCCCCTCACCGTGTGTCTGACTGTCCCCTCCCCGTGTCCGTCGCGTCCGGCTGTTCCCTCTCAGTGCGTCTGGCTGTCCTCTCCCCCCATGTCTGTGTGTCCGCCTGTTCCCCCTCCATATCTGGGGCTGTTCCCCCTCCACGTGTCCGACTGTCCCCTCCCCGTGTCCCTGTGTCCGGCTCTTCCCCCTCCACATCCACGTGTCCGACTGTCCCCTCCCCCTGTCCCTGCGTCCGGCTGTTCTCCTTCCGGCTCTGTACGTCCGCCTGTTCTTCCACGTCCCTGTGTTCAGCCGCTCGCTTCCCCCGTCCGTCTGTCCGGCCGTTCCTCCTGTCCGGCCGTGCGTCCGACTGTCCCCCGCCCCGCGTCCGTGCGTCCCG
>NW_010572402.1:0-475 GCF_000687285.1 Phaethon lepturus
GACCCTTCCCGGCGGGGGGTGGCGACGTCCCCCTTGCGGGTCCCTGAGAGGAAGCAGGGCGCGGTGACGGTGGTCCTCCCCACCTGGCTGCCGGAGAGTCCCATGGAGCCTTCTCTGGAGAGTTCTACGGAGACTTCAAAGGAGACTCCTCGAGAGAGTCCCCTGAAGGGGTGCCCAGAGGGTCCTCAGAAGGGTGACCCAGAGGATCCCCTGAAGGCTCTCCTACAGACAGCATCCTTCCATATCAATTAGCCAGCAGTTTCTGCAAGAACTCACTAACTCCATGAAGCAGTGCAGACCAACTGTCCAAGCTCACCCAAAAAGCGTTGGAAGGGGATCCAGCATCAGCCGGACTGCTGAGCTCTTCTGCTTCCTCGTGCGATGCAGGGGATGCCTGGGCCAGCATGGAGGAGGGATGAGTGTTCTCACCCTCTCCCACCTCATAGGAGCAGGTTATAAGTTATAAAGTTATACA
>NW_010572403.1:0-473 GCF_000687285.1 Phaethon lepturus
AACCTAGTGTTTCTGTGATTTCTGTGATAAGAATATGAGTGGTGTCCTCAAGGGTCTGTACTCATATTCAGTATGACAAACATCATGCACATCCTGTGACTGTGACATATTTGAACTTCTTAGACTGTTCTAACACTCCACGGGCTGGAGTATATTTGGGTATCTTGTTTGGAATGTAAGAATGGATGTGTACCCTCTCTGCTTTTTATGTTCTCTCTCTGTTAGGTGGACACTGTCATTGGTTTTCTGGCCTGCATTCTTAGGTTAAGTAGACTGTAAATCATGTAAATCTCAGCTGAGCATATTGCTACACTAGCTGAATATTTGAAGCTATACATTTGCTATGTACTGATTTTCCCACTACATAAAACATGCATTTAATCCAAATTATTAATTTTTACATGGCAGGAAGCAAAGCAGACCTGCATTCAAGTTATATCCGTAGTGACTGGAGAAAAGGGAATATTGCACCC
>NW_010572404.1:0-470 GCF_000687285.1 Phaethon lepturus
TGACATTGTTGCCACACAATGGCATTGTTGCCATTGTTGCCAAAAAGTGCCATTGTTGCCAAAAAACACCACTGTTGTCATTGTAGCGTAAAAATGCCACTGTTGTAATTGTTGCATAAAAATGCCACTTTTACCACTGTTGCCAAACAATGCCATTCTTACTTAACAATGCCACTGTTGCCATTGTTGTGTAACAATGCCATTGTTACATAATAATGCAACTGTTGCCACTGTTGCCAAACAATGTCATTGTTCCCACACAATGCCATTCTTGCGTAACACTGCCATTGCTACCATTGTTGCCAAACAAAGCCATTGTTGCCAAAAAATGGCACTGTTTCCATTGTTGCAACACAATGCAATAGTTGCCATTGTTGCGTAAAACTACCACTGGACATGGTTGCCACACAATGCCACTGTCGCCATTGTTGCGTAACAATGCAATTGTTGCCAAACAATGCCACTGTTGC
>NW_010572405.1:0-475 GCF_000687285.1 Phaethon lepturus
TGGGAAGGAATCAATGGTGACTTTACCATGACGCAACGTTTCCCCCCAACATCTGTGAGCAAGCCGATCAATAGCTAACCACATCTTAGAGGGAAGGAGGTGAAATTCCCTCCAGCTCTGCAACTCTTGGGATCGGGCATGGGAGTCAATGAATGTTCAGATTGTGGTAGACTATTGTCTAGCAGATGGATGGGCCTACAATAAGCTGGTAAGCTGTTGTGGCCACCCTATCGCATACTCCAAATCAGTTGTAGTGGTCGCTGGGAGATGGTTGGATGGTTAGCTCTTGGGGAGCTATGATGCATATCCCCCCAGGAGAATGATAGACTATTGTAGAAATTTGTGGCCCCATCAGAAAAGGTGATGACATGGTCTTTCCCTTGAGATCTTTTTATCCTTATTTTTGTTTATAAAAAAACTGGAAGGTATGGCAATGAGCTCACAAGTGATGGATAGAGGCACTGAGGCAGAGAGA
>NW_010572406.1:0-473 GCF_000687285.1 Phaethon lepturus
CCAAGTCCTTCTCAGCAGGGCTGCTCTCAAGAGTAGAACAGCACAACATTTATAAACATTCTTTATTTTACTCTGATTTGTTCTTTGATGTTCTCTACCATCAGCCCTTGTTACGGTTCAGAATACAGTGACATGCTTTCCTCTCATGCTTTTCCAGGTTTAATAAAACAAAAATTCTTGTTGAAGGGCCGAGCTTCAGCATTTTCTTCTCCTCTAACACTGGTTCTACAGGAACAGTGATCAAGTATAAGTCACATGAAAAGGCTACAATAATATATTTTTAATTCTTCTTACTTAAAGAAACTACAGGAACAGAAGAGTCTCCTATACTCCAAATAAACCAAACAATTTGGAAGTAGTCCTGAAAGTCTCTTTGATCAGCCCCCCTCCCTACTTCACTGCAAAGTTTCTTCTACCTTCCTGGCTTGATTCTTCATGCAGATTTAGAATAGACTATTTCAGTTGGAAGGGAC
>NW_010572407.1:0-476 GCF_000687285.1 Phaethon lepturus
AAAAAAAAAAAAGTTAAATCGTTGATGTTATCAGAAAGAAAGCACCTTTCAAATATGTCTAAACATGTCACATTTTTTTGTTATTTGTACTGGTGTATTACACTGGTGTATTTTTTAAGCTCCAAGTAGACACATCAGCAAAAGGTGGTTGACTAAAATTACATACAGATAGTAGAAGTTCATAGATCATACAAAATTGGCAACACTGCAGCTCAGAAACAATTCTCTTCCAGAAAAAAACCCAAAAAACAGCAGGTACACTTAAGAACCATTGTGAAGAGAAAAATATATAAATAAATGTATACTTTAGGCTATATGGCTATATTCAAAATTATGCCTGTTCAGAGGATGGTTTTATGTAAGATTCCAAACAGATATTTGAAAAAAGGAACCAACTAATTTAAAAAATCTGGAAATTATCAGAGGATCAGTTCTTTGTAGTGTCTGGTTTAACCCCAGCCAACAACTAAGCACCA
>NW_010572408.1:0-474 GCF_000687285.1 Phaethon lepturus
CACCCACGTTAGACCTAACTATGCCTCCTTCTATGATACAGTTTCTTTAACATAATCTTACACCTCATTACTCACTCGATTTCAGTTTGCATATGAAAGGTCTAATACCCAAATCTTAAACAAGAAGGTCTACATCCAAAATTAAAGTTTCACCTTCAAAAGAGTCATTCAAGCCTGTATGGTTCAGATATGTTCAAATACAAACCTGAAAATTCAGGTACATGTTCCCTGAAGTTTCTACACTACTGTCAGACAGGTTCTTCTCTATTTAACTTCTTGCGTACTTTGAAAAACATAGTTAAGGAGTACTGAAAGCCAGAGGAACCGGGAACTTAAGGAAGCTAAGTATCAAGGGCTGGGTTAGCTTTTAGTTGCTCTCAAACAACTCTCCTATTCCTAATAGCAGCATTCCCTAGCTAAAAGGGCATATTACCAATACCTCTCTTCAGGTATAGGGATCTTCACCCGCCATTT
>NW_010572409.1:0-476 GCF_000687285.1 Phaethon lepturus
CATCCCAGTGGGCCCCAGTGCACCCTACTGCAACCCCAAGAACATCCCTGCACCCCACTGTTTTCCCAGGGAGCCCACATTGCATTCCCATCCATCCCATTACAGCCCAGTACACCCCAGGGTGCCCCTGTACACAGCCACGCACCCACGTGGGCACCTTCCCCAGGGGCCCCATTGCTCGCTGTTGCACCACCAGACAAATTCATGTACCCCATTTTTCCCCAGAGGCACCTTCCCCAAGGCCCCCATTGCTTTCCCCAGCCTCCCAGTACACCCCAGTGTACGCAAGCCTGTCTCTAACCCTTCCTTTCTCCCCAGACCCCCCTTACGAATGATGAGCTGCCAGGGCTTCTGCGCAAGAAACGCCTGGCTGCAGCTGTGGGTGTCTAGGTGAGCAACATCAGGACAACATCCCCACCAAGTATCCTGGGCCCCGGGGGACCCCTGAGCCCTCCTCGATGGGCAGGGCAGGGGTT
>NW_010572410.1:0-477 GCF_000687285.1 Phaethon lepturus
TCCCCTCAAAGGACATGCAGTGCTCTTCAGAAGACATCATCTCAGCAAACAGCTCCAGTAAGGTGTAGCGACCGTCAAAGTCTACGTGCTGCTCAATGCCATCCTGCTGGTTCAGGGACAGCAGGACATAGGCCCGGCTCCCTGCAACAACAACAGAAACCCTTGAGGCCCCCTAAAGATAACCCTCACCCCACCCTCTGTGCACAAGAGACTGGAAGGCAAGGAAGAGCTTTGCTGCTCTGTGTAACCTAGAACCATGTTTTGTCCTTTAATCTGGATTGGCAACACTTTGTTCCACTGAATAACACTGCATTTTTTTCCAGACCTAAAACTGCAAGATTCCCCCAAAGCAGCAACCCCAAATAACTGACTCCAGAACAGGGTTCCAGGGAAGAAGGAAAAAAAAAAGAAGGAAAAAAAATCTAAGTTTTATCCTGTATCAGCCTCCCATCTACCCCACTGGAGAGTCACATGAAC
>NW_010572411.1:0-478 GCF_000687285.1 Phaethon lepturus
GGCGGGCTTGCTCGGGCCCACGCCCAGCCCAAGCTGGCCCGCCTGACGCACCCGTCGGGCTGTCATTACGGTGTAAGAGCCCCATCATTCTGCATTAATCTGGGATTCATCATGCTAGCGGGGCGGCGTAATTAATTTATTTGGTATTAATGTGGATGAAATATGCACTGTCCTTGCGGGGGAAAATCAGGCGGCCTATAAGCATTAGTTAAAAGAACCATTAAAATCAAACCTTCCTCGGCTCCATTAGGCCGGTCTCTCACACCGAGGAAGATAAACCCCCGCCGTGTGAAGTGTCATGCGTAATTAGGTTGATTGCTGGTTTAAACCCTGCCCTGTCTCCCGGTCCCCACCAGCGAAGCCCACCTCGTCGGGGGGCTCAGGGTCGCCCGCTTCTCCTTGCAGGCGTTTCGGGACCAAATGCACGGCGTGCCAGCAGGGCATCCCCCCCACCCAGGTGGTCCGCAAAGCCCAGGAC
>NW_010572412.1:0-476 GCF_000687285.1 Phaethon lepturus
CTGCTGATGGGAAGTAGAGAATAAATGTTTTGTTTTCCTTTGCTTCTGCGTGCAGCCTTTGCTTTTACTTTATTAAACTGCATTTATCATGACCCCCAAGGGGTTTTACTCCATCTTACTTTCTCCCCTCCCCATGTCCTGTTGAGGAGGGGAGAGAGCGAGCGGCTTGTCGGGCACCCGGTGTTCAGCCAAAGTCAACCAACCACATTTCAAGGTACTTCAATGCATGTAATCATAATACATATATGTGATAATTCTAGGGTCATTACCAAAATCATACATGAAACCTTTAGATACTGAATTTCATGGTATGTCCCCAGGGTTCTTGTGTACATGATGGGACCTGGAAGTCAGCTGTTTATGGCCTTGCAGATCAAGACAACCTGAGGAAGCTTCGCAAAAAGATAGGATATGCCCCTGTTCCAGTAGTTGGTGCAAAACTTAAAAGAAGGTATAAGAAGCATAAGATACGAAAC
>NW_010572413.1:0-477 GCF_000687285.1 Phaethon lepturus
TGGAGCATGAGCTGGTGCTGCATCAGCTGCGATGCAATGGTGTGCTGGAAGGGATCAGAATATGCAGGAAAGGATTCCCCAGCAGAGTCTTGTATGCTGACTTCAAACAGAGGTAAGAAAGCTACACCATTCTGCCCATTCAGACCAAGCTGAATAGCCTGAGTATTGTTATATGCTTGAAACATAATTCTTTAAATTGTTAGTGAGCTGTAATATAAAAATATTTCACCATCAGATCATGACGATAGGACATTCCTGAGATAAGGATTATCTTGCACTTAGAGTTAATAGTAAAAGCTCTCCATATCCTGTTCTGAAACCATAAACTATCTCCAGGCATGAGACTGGTTCAATGAGATAGTCTGAGAAGGCTGTGGGGTTCAATCACAGTGGTGGTTTTCGTGATGGGGATTTCTTCATGTTCTGTTTTCTTCTGCAGATACAGAGTGCTTAATGCAAGTGCTATCCCAGAGGGAC
>NW_010572414.1:0-477 GCF_000687285.1 Phaethon lepturus
CACACACACAAAAAGGAAAGAAGGAGAAGAGAGAGAAGTATTACTAGAAGCTCTGATTAGACTACAGCTTGGATAAGGATAAAGCTCTCATGGATTTTAGTTTCTATAGCCTAAATCCTCTGAAACAAGTGAGTAAGCATATGCAAATTGGAATTTTACAAACTAAATCTGGTTAGATATTCAACCCCTTGCCAAATTTCAGGTCAGTGATCCAATGTGCAAGAATGCTAGAACTTATCAAAAAGGTTGCCAAATTATTTTTAATGGCTACAAAAGAATGTATTTTCCTGAAGCAATGTTCTTCAAAGCTGAAGTGTTTTGCTTGAATATGCCCATAAGCACTTTAAGTGAGACAGCATAGAGTACAGATAATTTCAGCCTAAACAATTAAAACTCAGTTTCTAAATGGTAAAATAAAGAATAATTAAACTAGGTTTTATTTTACTTAGGAAACAATGATTCAATCTCAAAGTAATG
>NW_010572415.1:0-477 GCF_000687285.1 Phaethon lepturus
ATGTCTTATAGAAAGACTGTGACTGCTGCTTGCATCTCAACCTACACAAATACAGTAAGATCCCAATACCTCACTTCAAAAGCTGATGCTCTTCTATTTCAGTTCCCCACTGTTGCTACAGCCTCACTGTGGAAGGCTAGGTGTGGTATGGGGTTTAAATCAGAAGGAAAGAAAGTATTGCCTATGGAGCTTGAAAAACACTATGTAATAGAGTATATCTTGATAAGTCAGTACCAGCTCTTTTAACCACATGCTGCTTTGGAAACTGTCCCAATCCACACATTATTATCTGCATATACGGGCTTCAACTTGGAAAGAAGAGATGCCTAGAATTTGCCTCCCTAATTAGGGTTCACTCAGGAGTTTCAAAGCAGCTGGTGGCTTCTGTGACCTTTCTGCACTCAACCTCAGTAGGACTTGCAACTGGTACTGTGTGTTTCTTTGTTTATCTCACAGACATGAATGAACCTTGATGAA
>NW_010572416.1:0-478 GCF_000687285.1 Phaethon lepturus
GGGCTCAACACTACAATACCTCCATTTTTACAGCTGACTCCTGTTTTCTCCTGTCTCTCCTTCCTCCCCATCTTCCCCCAATCTCCTGGGGCCAATGCTTCTTTACATAAGCTGCTAACCCTGTCCTTTCGCCACTCTGCTTTGACAGCTCTTACATTTCGGAGCCTTCTCCAGCTACTCTTCTCAGCCACATCCTCTACTGTAACCGTTCACTTATCTTCAGCCTCTAAATCCATGTAGTCTGTGCACAAACACATCACACCCTTAAAAAATAAAACCTCCTATGCAAGCAAGCGGTGCATCCACCAATGCCGGTAAGCAAATCAGGTTGCTTGCAATCTTTCCTTGCACTCCAGCTCATGACCAACATGAGACTGCAAACCATCTAGGTGAGGGATTATTGCAAGATACATTTTCATGACATTTCAAATTCCTACCCAAATGTAAAAACACCATCCCTTAACTCCTTGGTCACTTT
>NW_010572417.1:0-477 GCF_000687285.1 Phaethon lepturus
TCCACTCTGGACACTGGCAATATAATTCAAGTAATTTACATAATTCATATGCAACAAGGGATAGTCTTGTAAAAACACATGCACTGCAGGAAAGACATTTAAGATCAGAGACAGTAGATTTTTAAATTTATATCTCTCACAGCTGTGGTTTATATTTTTCCTAGACACTTTGACAAAAAACCAAACAAAATTAGAAAGAACTATACACAGCATAATTACTACCCTGTCCAGAGAGTCTCTACTACTGCTGCACAGCACTGCTAAAGCTGAACGCACAGCACAACGGGCACAGCAATGATTTAGATCAGCTTTTCTCCTTTTATGCAACTTCTTTTCAGAAATTTCCCCAGGACAACTTCTTATTACAGCAGCTTGTTTTCAGGTAATCAAACACATGTGGGTTAGGACATCACTGAACACTGAGGGCATGCTCCAGTAACAGCCTCTGTCTGTGAGAGTCCAAGCCACAGCTAGAGG
>NW_010572418.1:0-473 GCF_000687285.1 Phaethon lepturus
TTTTTTTTTTCACAGTAGCACCACACGTTAGACAAAAAAGGTGAAGAGTCAGTTCTTAGGTGCTCTTAGCACTCTTAAGTGCTCAGAAGCCTGTCACTCTGACGTTACAAGCCTCATTGTGAAATAGGGCGTAGGAAAAAAAAAATAATCTCTCTGAAGAGATTCATTTAGGACAGCTGAGAAGTGGAACAGTGACTATATTTGCCAGAAGCACAGATGCAGAATATCTTGACCCAGCTATAAGCTGCCTGCAGAGCTCTCCCCAGAATAGCAGGGAATTACGTATAGTAAATGCTGCGTATTTCAGCCTGTTCTCATGAGGTTCCCATCATATTACATGTGTTTTCTTAAAAGGCCTTTATCCTGCATAATCTACATGCTTTGGTTTAGGTATTTCTTTACAAAATCAGATTTCAGAATGGAGCCTGTTCAGCGCTTGGCACTTGGCAGGGCTGCTCTCAATCCCTTCATCC
>NW_010572419.1:0-470 GCF_000687285.1 Phaethon lepturus
CTCCACGGTATTCTTCCCCATCGCACTATTCGTAACATGATGCATCCTCCAATTTGCAACATGGTATATAGAATCAGAGCCCTACATTACAAAATTTTTTACCTTCCTCTTAATATTTCTAATCGCCATACTAACCCTAACCATCGCCAACAACATATTCCTCCTATTCATCGGCTGAGAGGGAGTCGGAATCATATCCTTCCTACTAATCGGCTGATGGCAGGGACGAGCTGAGGCAAACACAGCTGCTCTCCAAGCCGTACTGTACAATCGGATCGGCGACATCGGCCTTATTCTCAGCATAGCATGACTCGCCTCGTCCATAAACACCTGAGAAATCCAACAAACCTTCTCCACCCATCAAACCCCCACACTCCCCCTATTAGGCCTAATCCTGGCAGCAACAGGAAAGTCCGCCCAATTTGGATTACACCCGTGGCTCCCTGCCGCCATAGAAGGCCCAACCCCAG
>NW_010572420.1:0-476 GCF_000687285.1 Phaethon lepturus
ATAATTTAATTTTTGGATTTCCTTTCTAAAGCTGAAATCTTTCCCAGTGTTTTGAAGTTCTTATAATTTGTCCTGATTGGTATGAAATTGTTTTGAATTAAGAGCCTTTTTCCAAATTTTGGACGAATTTCATGGTTTCTGAATGTAAATTATGAGCTACTCTTTGCTTACAGATTTTTACTTCTTCTGTACGGGACTCATTAGATTCTCAATGTAGAATTAATATTAAACTTGACCTTAAACATCACTGTTCATTTGCCAGTATTCTATATTGTATGTTTCTCCTTTTAAATATTGTTTCTCTTTAAGGAGTTTTTTCAATTACAACATTCAGCAACCTATCAAAATATTAATTTTGCATGAGAATTTTATTGATTTAATAATATATACTAACCATGCAGTAATTTTTGCCTATGTATTTGGTATGGAATGTATTTGGTTTTGCCTTCTATCATAAACACAAGATGTCAAAAATC
>NW_010572421.1:0-476 GCF_000687285.1 Phaethon lepturus
CCATGTTTCACTATTATCAGGAACAGTTTGTTTGATGAGTCTTAACTTGCTATTCTATCCAAGTCAATTTCAGCAAAGCAGGATTATTCAGGTCCTAAACACCAATATCCCAGCCTGCTGATATGGCCATTAACAGCTCCAGAGAGGGAGCTAAGTGCCTAAGTGTTAGCAGTCATTTAGTTCAAGGTGAGCAATAACAGAGCATGACACACAACATCTGGGTCCTCATGGTCAGAGAATGAGGTCTCTGAACGGCAAGAACCTTATCTAGGTGTTGATAAGTCCCGTTTTTACACTTTTCTTCTAGATAAACAAAGCAGAAATACTAACCAAACCCTTTTTAAGTTCTGCTAACAGAAATGAATCCTTTCCATACACACAATAAAGCAAGTACACTGAATCCCTTCTCCACATACCTATAAATTAGATATCTGGCTTTGCTTCTGTAGTTGCAATAACCTTTGTGATCACCAATT
>NW_010572422.1:0-477 GCF_000687285.1 Phaethon lepturus
AAACATTAATTCAGTCATACTACCTCAACACAAGTACACTGTTACTGAGTACCAAGTAAATATATGCCAGAAAGTATTGTGTTCTCCTGGGAAATAAAATATAGCAGATCAAATGTTAATAGCCACTGTTTAGCCACTGGGTAGGATATGACTTTCCCTGTTTTAGCCACATGTCTGTAGGATACTGGATTAGAGCAAATGGAATTACCTATGCCTATTTTAGCATAAACAGGAAAGAAAACAGGGAACAGTAAGCTCTCATGTTCTCCAGAAAAAAGATAGAAACATGGATTTGCTTCCTTGGAAGTGATTCCACCTTCTCTGTCCCCATCTGATAAGATGTATGTCTTTCTTTGATAATTAATATTGAGTTCTACTTCGGACAGGCAAAGTGTTTCATTATAGATAAAGTCCCTTTTCAGCTGCCGTGGCTATAATTACAAATGGGCAAAGGTAAAAATATTGTGAATACAAATA
>NW_010572423.1:0-478 GCF_000687285.1 Phaethon lepturus
AGAAACAGCAGAGCTCAGAGGAGGGCACTGTGGCATTTGTTATCGGAAACTTGCAGGTGAAGAGCCTTTAACGGGGTCCCTTGATTCTTCTGTAGAGCAGCAGGCATGTGGAGATACAGAAACATTAATTCAATCATGCTTCCAATCCAGAAACATTAATGCAGTCCCTTTGGGATGCTGGGTGGCACTCCTGTTGGCAGCCACGTCACCCCTTACGGACACCAGATGCCAGAGGGCAACACTGGCCTCTTTAGGAGGCAGGAGTCAGCCAAGAGAGCCACAACCTCAAAGAGAAGGAAAACTCCAAATATATGCTGTATCAGGCAGGATATGTGCTCGGCCTTACTCAAGGTCACCTGCAAATCCTACTTGAAAACATAGTGCACGGCTGGTAATACACGTCACCACTAGATGACATGAAGTAGTACATACGAGGCAATACATTACTAAACTTTGCCATTTGTATTGTGAATATAAA
>NW_010572424.1:0-479 GCF_000687285.1 Phaethon lepturus
GTCCACCAGGCACGAGGACCTCTAAGACATCCACCCACTCGTGACCTCCATGGCCCTGGAGGACCTGAACGGCGGCCTGCAGAAGCGGTGCCCAGGCATCCTGTGGGTGGCCTCCAGCCCGAGAACTGGGTGATCCTTTTCCAGAACCACCCAACACTCCTCCAGACCCTGCAGCCCTGGCTCCACCAGAGGTTGAGGCAAATCTTTGGCGACAGGGTGTTGGACGCAGCCATGGTGGAGGACACCATCACGGCCATCCTGACCAACTATGGGATGGATATAGACCTGCTGATCCATATTCTGAGTGTCTTCCTCCAAAACCGCACGGCAACATTTGTGCAGCAGTTTATCCGTGTTGCCGTGCGAAGGTGCAGCAGAGAGGCCCGCCGTCTCCTGGGCCATCAGGACGCCCGTGGTACTCGAGGTCAGGAGAGCAGCGCCATGGGTGTCACTGGCCCTGCTGCCTCCCAAGGAGAGTC
>NW_010572425.1:0-470 GCF_000687285.1 Phaethon lepturus
ACCTGGACTGGCTATTAAAGACTGAGGCAGTTACAGAGTTACTGAGTTACTGTTGTAACTGTATTTCTCAATTGAATTGGAAAATGAAATATAATGGCTTAGTTTGAATACTTTGTTTATATACTTAGCTTAGTAAATGTACATTTATGTCAAAAATGATTATCTGAAATCTTTGTAAAAAGAGACATTTTACAAAGTTTAAGGGGGGGAATGAAAGGGTTAAAAAACTTGGTGATCACTGATCCTGAATAAGCAAGTAGGAATAAATACAAGAGCATAATTTCTTGAAATATATGATTGAGTATGAGGAGGTTTTAGAACAAAGAAGTAGTTAAAGATTAAGTTAGTCTGTGGAGATGAAACAATAGAAAAGGGGAAGTGATTAAAGATCAAACTAGTTACATATAAATATAGGTTATACAAACACGCCAAAAAGGTAACTTGTTGGGATCACCCTGCATGGCTCGACC
>NW_010572426.1:0-478 GCF_000687285.1 Phaethon lepturus
CTTCAAACAAAGGTGAGACTGTTGCACCTTTCTCCCCATTCTTTTCAGTTCCACACCTTCTATGTCCTAAATCACTTAAGTATCACATTTACTACACAGTTTAGTGAACACACAACTGTAATCAAATCACATTACAATAGTCTATTACTGGAAAACAATGAGGTAATGTAAAAATTTCCTTCACACATTCACTTCACATTTGAACAATAATATGTGTTTCTACACAATGTCCTAAAAATGCATCTGAACTGTCTTTAGTAAGGTCTGTCCCTATCAGACATAGTAATCTCTTGCTGAAAATAACCAGCTGAGCTGTTCCTGACAACAAACTGAGTATCCTAACAGAAATATTTTAACAAGGAACTGAGTAGAAATATAAAACTATTTCAGTACCACTTCATGATGATATGACATGGTTGATGATCAGGATTCCCTTGGACTCTGAGCCAACAGTATGAAAAGCTCACTTACACTGTCT
>NW_010572427.1:0-476 GCF_000687285.1 Phaethon lepturus
GTCCAAATTCTATGTGGGGTGGCCTTAGATGCTGAAGACTGAGATGTGCTTTCTCACCCATCCTCCTAGGTCAGTAGACCATTATAAGCACCTGGTGTCCAGGGCTTTATTGTTATTCGTGTCCAGAAGCATTTATTTTGGCAGACCTTTGCAGATGTCGTTCGTAGCTGAGGCTCTTTGGGTATCTTGGTGTGTTTTAACACTGCAAATTTTTATATTAGCTTTAATGCCAAACCTGTCACAGAAGTGCAGACGGAGCTAACATCTCTATCTACTCATGTAGGTATCTCCATCACAGCCATGGACCTGTGATCCCTTTCTGTTCTCATCAGTTTTCTATTTGTTTTTTTACAGTGGCACCTCACTTGCAGCCTGAAGTCCTGGGAAGGAGTAAGATTTCCGGCATATCCCTCTCTTAGGTGCTTCATTTGGCTGACTTAATCAGCGTACTGAAGCAGGGCTAGTTTAGATGTTGC
>NW_010572428.1:0-480 GCF_000687285.1 Phaethon lepturus
GCCTCGGGCTGGCTGATGCTCAGAGGCAAACCTCCAGCCAAGGCAGCTGTTAGCCAGCTCGCCGCTGCACAAGCCTGCGTGTCCTGGTAGCGCTCGGAGACGCACAACGGCACCCGCCCAACCTCGGCACGGGGAGCCTGGGTTGCTCCCCCCGCTCCGGCGGTCTTGGAGCACCCAGCGTCACCCTGTGGGAGTGGGAGCTGAGAAACTTGGGGAGCAGAGTGAGGCAGACCCACGCTACCGGCCTGTGGCGAAGGGTTAGCTCGTGCCAGGAAGGGGGAGAGTGGTCTGGTCTCTGCACTGGCAGCGCCTCTTCCCCTGGGATCTCCTCTCTGAAGGATGGCGGGAGAAAAGAGCTCGCTGGTGAGGCTGCAGAAGCTGGCAGACCTGGGGAATGTTAGGATGAGAGAAGAAAAGGAAGGATGTAAGAGCAGATATGCTGAGGGCATTTAGAACAAAAAGAGTGAAGGAGAAAAAAAA
>NW_010572429.1:0-479 GCF_000687285.1 Phaethon lepturus
ACAAAATATTACACCTTATTTTGCTCTATGCATAGAATAAGGGTGCAGAAACAGCTCAGACCAAGAAGAGTTTGACAGGACCATCCCTGCCAAAAAGAACAAGCAAGAAAAGCTATTGGTCAACTTTCAAAATCTCAGTAATTCAAAAGTCAGAATATCTCTTCAGCTATTCAAGGACATCATAAGAACAGGTAATCTGCTAAACTGCAGTAGCTGCAACCTTTTACAGATTATTAAAGTTACAGGATCTAGGGTTACGTATTGATTCTTTTGCCCTTGTGAGTACAACACTGAAGAGGAAATTACTCTAGTTGTCTGGAAAATTCATCAATATCATCACAATTTAATTCAAAAATAAATTACATGAAAATTCTATTACAATACTCTAGTATGTGTCCAAAGTGTGTTGATGTACTGCAGATGATTTTTTAAAAGTCAGGTCACTTGTTAAAAAGTTATACCACTGGAAAAGGAAAAAC
>NW_010572430.1:0-479 GCF_000687285.1 Phaethon lepturus
GGGCAGCAGCCCCCTGGGTGCCCACTGCCGGCATGGCCTCGAGTGTGTCACCAGGGCCTGCAGGTGAGTGGGGACTCCTGCCCATTCCCTGCATTACCCCCTGCCCAGCCTAGCCTGCATCCCTGGGACCCTGCACGCATCTCCATCCCCACAGTGTCTCCAGCCCTGGGACACCCCCATGTTCCCCAGTGTCCCCAGCTGTGGAGCCCCACAAGTACCCCAACCCCACCAGCCTCCTCAGCTTTGGGAGTTCTCCACCCTGGGACCCCTCACCCCTATGCCATCCCTGCTGCCCTCAGTCCAGAGACCTCCCATGCACCCCAGTCCTGGTGTCCCCTAGTCTCAGTGCCTCCAGCCTAGGTAACCCCCATGGCTGAGCCCCAGCAGACCCCAGCTTTGCCCCCCACCCCAGGTGTCCCCAGCCTGGGGATGCCCCTGCCCCAGAGACCCTGGCACAGCGCTCATGGCTGCTCTGCCCC
>NW_010572431.1:0-480 GCF_000687285.1 Phaethon lepturus
CCCCAGCCTTGTCCACCGGCAGCCCTACAGCAGCTCCGCTTCCAGCGCGGTGCGGCAGAAAGCGGGCAGGTGGATGGGGAAAAGGGAGCTGAGGTGGGAACGCTGCCGGGGCTCCAGAGCAAAACTCCAGTGAAAAAGCGCAGCTCCCGGCAGGGTCCCCCCCCTCCAAGCGTAACCTCACTTGGAACAGGACCAGCTTGAGAGCAATGGGCTGCCCTTCCAGCCGGGACCCCCAGCACTAGAGCTGCCTCGGCAGTCACGCCGGCAAGCGGAGCGGCAGAGGGGCCAGAACTGTGAAGACAGCGATGCCGCTGCTGGCAGGGCACGAGGCCCTGGCACCTCTCATTTAGCCCATCTCTGGAAGAAACCTGGAGAGAGGGTTAAGGCCATAAAACTAACAGAAATGCTCCAGCCTGGCCCTGTTCATCCCCAAAGCTCCTGTCGCAAGGACCACGGTGCCGTCTTGACCTGGCAGAGGCA
>NW_010572432.1:0-467 GCF_000687285.1 Phaethon lepturus
CACATCCAATTTTCTGTAAAATAACTTGTCAAATTTTCACATGCAGAACAAATGGACAAGAACAGCACGTAGCACTTACTGCATGCACCTCCTTGGCCTAACACATACTGCATGTCAGGACATAGGTGGCACACCAGCTATCTCATATGGTAATTTACTACAACCTACTACTATATAGAAACTATCTAGGATTGAACTTACTGATTTTCCACTAAAAGACAAATCGCTGAGGTCTTTGGCTAACAGTATCTGTCTGCAAGACTCACCAACCTTGCTCCTTCTCATCAGAAGGTATGAAGTTTGATCAAGTAATGATCAAGTAATAGGGAGCATGGGTCAGACGGCAATACAAATTTTTTTCTCAGCAACTATTTCTTGATCCACGTTACTGCCCAGAGATTGAAGACAGTAAGCAGGGGAAAACAGAAAAGGACCCATCTCTCCATCATTTATCAGCAGTCCTGGTT
>NW_010572433.1:0-479 GCF_000687285.1 Phaethon lepturus
ATACTACAAACAAAATTGAGTTGTTGATTGGGAAAAAACAACATGGATTTACCAAGGGCAAATCATGCCAGGTTAACCTGATTGCCTTCTACAACAAAAGACCATCTTTTGTTGACAAGGGGAAAGCAGTGTTGGTGTTTACCTGGATTTCAGCAAAGCGTTTTCCACAGCTTTCTCCTGGACAAAGTGACGTGATACAGACTGGATGGGCAGTCTGTGGGATGGGTAGGAAATTACCTAACAGACCTCACTCAGAAGGTGGTGATCAATGTTTTTTACTTAGGTTGGCAGCTTGTCACTAGTGGGATCTCCTAGGGATCGATCCTGGGTCCCACACTGTTCACTATCTGCATATTGATCTGAATGATGGGATTGAAAGCACCCTCACCAAGTCTTCTGACGACACTAAACTGGGCTGTGAGGTGGACGTGTCAGAAGAAAGAGCCATCTTATGGAGGGACTCGGACAGGCTGGAAGAG
>NW_010572434.1:0-479 GCF_000687285.1 Phaethon lepturus
AAAAAAAAAAAATCCATCAAGATTATTAAATAAAAGGTCATAAATCTACCTTTAAATGTTCCCAAGCTTCAGACTTTTGGGAGATGGGATGATGTACTAAGGGAGTATAACTTCCTGCTTGCTGCTTAGATATTCATCTTTATCACCTGCCCTTGGCCACTGCTGAAGATAGTCATATGGTCTTTTGTCTGAAATGTATAGCTGTATGCAACACAAGTCAGCATCAGGCATTGTCCATTTCAAAGTAGTAGGTCACAGCGAAGCCACTGCACGACTGTACTAGTCAGAATGGAGCAAACACATTTCCTCTAAAAATAACAAGGTCACAGTGTTAGGGAGGAAAACATATTTTTCTGGAATTGAGCACAGCATTTTACAATTGAATTATCAACTATGTCTGTGAAAGTTTCCTGAGAAACGTAGCTACAGAGTATATATCAACTTATATACCCGTCCATAATCCAGGAGGAAGCAGTTAA
>NW_010572435.1:0-481 GCF_000687285.1 Phaethon lepturus
CCCAGTCCCTATAGGGATGCTTGTGGTCCCTTATGGAGGCTCCTGGGCCCTACAGGGATGGTCCCAGCCCCGTATGGAGGCTCTCAGTCCCATACGACCACCTGTGGCCCCGTATGGATGCTCTTGGCCCTGTAATGGAGACCCTCAGTCCCATATGGGGGGCTCGTGGCCTTATATGGATGCTCTCAGTCCTGTATGGAGTCCCGTGGCCCTCTATGGATGCCCGCGGGCCCATATGGAGGCCCTGGGGCCTGTATGGAGTCTTGTGGTCCCATATGGACACCCTCGGGCTGTATGGGGGCCCTGGGGCCCGTACGGAATCTCGTGGTCCCATATGGAGGCCCTCGGGCCATATAGACTCATGGCCCCGCATGGAGACCCTGGGGCCTGTACAGAGTCTCATGGGCCCATATAGAGTCTCGTAGCCCCGTATAGAGCTCCGTGGGCCCGTATAGAATTTTGGGGCCCTGTATAGACACCC
>NW_010572436.1:0-479 GCF_000687285.1 Phaethon lepturus
TTCTTCCTTCAGGCCCTAGAGAAAGACGGGGGTACAGAAAACAAGAGCGCCTGGTACAATGTGGGAAGACTTAATCTCCGTCAGTGAAGTACAGGTGTCTTTCAGCTACGTAGGCCAAGGAAGATGAGCACAAGCAGAAGACGAGAAGCCACGGCTCGGTAGCGTGCCACCCTTGCCCACTCAACCAGTCTAAGCTGCCAGTCAGGAAGGGAGCAGATGTTCCCAGGCAGAGGCGGGGAGTAACCTCAGGATCACAAATGCCTACTGGCATTGGAAGCCAAGAAGATCTAGGACCGTGCGCTGCACCGGCTCCTCTTCCCCATGGCTCCTGGAGTTCCATCATGCCACAGAACCTTCTCTTAGGAGCGGGACATTGAATAGAAGAGGAAGAGGGCTCCAAGGAGCCTGCTGCTTCTGCGAGCCAGGAGGATGCTGCGGGCCGCTGGACTCTTTGCCCCGTATTCCCCCCCTGCACCCTG
>NW_010572437.1:0-478 GCF_000687285.1 Phaethon lepturus
TAATGATTCTGTGATTCTGTGAAATCAATGCAATCCTTCTTTAATCAAGTAAAAAATGTAATATGTGTGTTGCATGAAGACTGTTGTGGGTAATTCATATACTTCTTAGAAAAGAATAAAAAATGAGACAATCAATACACCACAGGACTTACTGATAATCCCTACATAAACATTTAAAGAAAGAATTTTCAGTGTCTTTGCCATGAGATAGTAACAATACATTCCCAAATAGTTACGTTAAACAGTATTCATGCCAACGGTTAGTGCATGCTTCTCTTCGTACTTTCCACCCAATTGTTACTACTAGTACTTCAACTCTGTTGAGCTTCCCAGAAAACTTAGGAAGATCTCTGGCTCCTTACGGGATCAGAAAAGTCAAATTGTTCTCATAAAATAATTTTCTTCTAAAACTACAAGGCTTCCTTATCCCAATGACAGTGACAACGGAGACAGAAAGGGTGAATTTGTCTGCCAGAAA
>NW_010572438.1:0-479 GCF_000687285.1 Phaethon lepturus
GCTAGAATGGACAGCCTGCTCCCCCAGTATATGTTTGAATCAGTGAAAGTTTGCCTATGAAGCGGATGAGAATGATTTGGAAGAATTTGGAAATGCTTTACTGAAAAATGCATCAGTTAGTGTAGGAAGAAAGCTTTTGGTCATTTCTCTCCCACGTTCACTAATGGCTGTATGTAAGGGAGGCTGTAATACCTCGTGTTAAAATCTTCTGTATTTTACCCTGGGTCTCAGGCATTATTTTACTAAACTACAGCCATCTCTGAGCCATTAATGTATGTAGAAACAGATTCAGCTTCACTGTTACCTGTTCTCATAGAGTTTGAGCTGGTTCTTTTCATAGACCTTCTCTACTTGAAACTTTGAAAATTTTTTGCATATAAGAATGGGGTTTGCCAGCTGTTATTTTCATTGCTGAGACTGAAGGTAAAGTAAAAACCAAGTTAATTCATACATCTTCCTTCCCCTCCCCCCAGTCAAAA
>NW_010572439.1:0-478 GCF_000687285.1 Phaethon lepturus
GGAGGAGAGAGACCGGGAGATCAGATCCCAGGAGGGGAAAATAATGATTCTAGAGCAACACGGTACATCACAAGTGAGAAATCTGCTTGCGGATCTTGATCATATGAAAGGAAACTTGAAGGAGAAAAACTTAGAGCTTATGTCTCTGACCCAGCAGATGCAGGAACTGGAAAAGGAGAGAGAACAGGTAAAATCTCTGCAGGCAAGCCTTGAACACCTGAAGGCACTTCTGAAGGACAGAGAGAGTGAGTGTGATTCTCAAAGGGATCAGTTAAGTCTCTTGCAGCAGTACAAGGAACAGCAAGAGGGACACCTGCAAGAGCTTCGTGGTGAAGTAGAGAAGATGACACTTGCTTTATCTGAAAAAGAGCGAGAGCTTGAGTCACAACAAAAGCAAATCCAGGAAGCTGAAGAAGTCATGGGAATGCAGTTAAGGACTGTCCGTGACCAACTGGAGCAGACCTCAGCAACCTTAAAA
>NW_010572440.1:0-480 GCF_000687285.1 Phaethon lepturus
TTAGAGTAAGAGCTAGAAATGGATTAGTTGGAGATAAATATAGCTTATGGCTGCTTCTCCTGAGAAAAAGCCCTTTAAAAATATTGCATTCCTGTAGCAGGACTGGCCAACACAGCAATGAAAGCAATTTTCATTTGCTGGAGGGAATTATCCATGCTGGACAGAATGGAAAGAGTAAATGCTGGCTTATTTTAAAGATGATGAATAAAGTTTTGACTCTAGGCAGTGGAAATAGTTTTGTGGGCTGATCTGAGAGTGCCTTGGCTCCAGGAAGAAGGGTGTTTATAGCTTCTGTCTAGTGTGGATGAGTTTACTACAAATGTCAACCAAGACATTAAGAAAATGGAGAAGAACATGTTGGGAAATGATGCTGTTGTTAGCAGTTCTGCTGGAGAGGGTTTATTATCTTTCATGGTGAGATGTAACACTGGAACAGAAGTGTTACAAATGTGTGATGAAATATGTTATTAACTGAATGTG
>NW_010572441.1:0-479 GCF_000687285.1 Phaethon lepturus
ACATCTTTGTAGCACTCCCACCTTACAGCTAGCAGCCTTTTAACACTCACAAGTTATGCAACCGACTATTCTAATTTTTTCAACAAATGGAATCTGTTTACATGGATTAACTTTTAAATTTGTTTACACTCAAAACTATTTAAATCATGATTTCTAGCCTTTGGCAAATTTGAATTATTTGGAAGACAGCAAACATTTACAGTCTCACAGACCAAGCAATTGAAATATTTTTATTTAGAGCATTTCCGTACTGATGTTGAAGTGTTTTTTTAAAAAAACACCTGATTTTTAGTTCACTGTGCGCCTTCCCCCATGTACTGTAAAACACGTTTCAGAGTGAAAAGTTAATTCCATCTCCAAATTTGGAATTTGTTAAAAATGGTAAAAAACAGTTGAACTCAAGGCTTCTTTAGATCTGGGTAGTTTAAGGAGTCCTTTTCCAAGAGGATGCAGGCCACATTCCAAGCCCCTGTTCCCCT
>NW_010572442.1:0-477 GCF_000687285.1 Phaethon lepturus
GCCTTGGGACAGGGCTCCAGCCAAGCTGGCCTCTCTTCTCTTGGCCACTGCCCAACCTCAGCCACACAGAGGAATCCAGGAAGGCCTCCACATCTTTGCCTGCGACCAGCTCCTAAAGCAATGGGGCTCTGCGGGTGAGCTGCAGCGGGGGTGCAGTCGTTGGGCAGGGTGCAGAACCTGCAGGAAACGTCTCCGCCTCCACCTGCTGATGGGGGCCCCCAGGCAGCTGGCCACTCTTGAAGGCAGCTGATGGACATGCACTAGGTAATGCATATAGATAGGGCTGGGAGCAGTGGGACATTCAGTGCTACTGGACATGAGCTTCTGGGCGATATGTATTCCTGGCCTGAGGGTAATGACAATGCCTGAAGTCAGTATCCATGGAACGGGCAACAGGAGATAGACATGTGCCTTCGGCCACATTACACCAGTCACTTCCATGAAGGGAACATAGAATCATAGAATCATTAAGGTTGG
>NW_010572443.1:0-481 GCF_000687285.1 Phaethon lepturus
GGCCGCTCTGGCTCCGCGTAGTCGGTGACAAGAGCGACGGCGGCAGTTGAAAACGCAGCGCACCCGCCATTTCAGTGAGGCCACCGAGGCAAAGGATCGCGCCGGGGAACCCTTCCTAAAGCGGCAAAACGGCGAAGCCGGCAGGTCAGGGGGAGAGGGAGCCCCCGCCCTCAGAGCCGGCGGAGCGGGCTCCTGACGAGCTGCCGCTCTGGCTCCGCGTGGCGGGGACAGGAGCGACGGCGGCCAAAGCCCCTCACGTACCAGAGAAGCCCTCAGGCAGCGCGAGCGATCAGGTAGAGAAACAGGACGTGGCGCGTGACAAGGGCGTGGCGCGGCAGTTGGTCCAGGCAGCGCGTGCAGGGGGCAGTCCCCCTCCCGGCTCGACGCTCTCTCGGCAAACGGTCAGAGGCGAGGCAGCTGAAGGGAGACCTTACCCCTCTCTACAACCAGCTGAAAGGGGGTTTTGGCGACGTGGGTGTTG
>NW_010572444.1:0-479 GCF_000687285.1 Phaethon lepturus
AGTGATTCTGTGATTCTGTGATTCTGAAATAATCCATACTTTCAATGTTGGTAATATTTTTCCAGCAGCAACTCTTTCTTTAATCAGAAGGAAGACTGCAAAGATTGCAAAGCCTCTGGCATGAAATGCTGAGCGACCAGGCAGCTGGATCCCATTCGTTGCTATCACCTACCGTGTCTGAAGCTGTGTATATGGCTTCCTGGGTTCCTGACACATTCAACATTTCCATTGAAGTAATAAGAAATAAAAAGTAAGATAGCCTACACCAGCATCACATAGATGTAGCAGGTTTGTACGGGCTGTGTATATAGCAGAAAAAAACCCGGGGCAAAAAGGCAAGTAGAAAAGGTGAGATTTTCCCTCTATCGCTGAATATAGAAAAAATACAAACCAATAGCGGTTATGCTTAGCGAGGGAAGAGGAATGACCGCTTACAATTTTCAGCAAGCAGTAGTATCGCTGCTCACGGCCGCTGCCGC
>NW_010572445.1:0-481 GCF_000687285.1 Phaethon lepturus
TGCCCTGTGAGCATCCTCAAGATGAACTGCTAATCATTCTGTTTGAACCTCTTCCTCCTTTACTTTTATTCATGAAAAAAAGTCAGTTTTCAATCAAAAGGGTTTTTTTGAAATAAACCCAAAAATTTTAATTTTCCAAACCTCTATAAATATTATCTTTTGATGTTTTGAAGCTTTTTCTCACACTTAATTTTTGAAATAACATTTCATCCAAATCAGTGTGATATTGTGGAAAATATTGGAAGCATTGACTAAAGTTTCTGGAAAATATTGAGTAAGTACAATCTCATTAAGTGTATTGGAAGAAATAACTGACTACAAAAATGTGTGTGCAGGATTACCATAAAAAACAAATCTGTTTCTGCCTTCTGTTAAGATCTGATGGGTAGCTTTGTAGATAGCAATGGTTCCTGCAGTTTTCTTTCCTTTGTAGTGTGCTGCACAGCTCTTAGTGCTAAATTTGCCTTTAATGATCATGCTA
>NW_010572446.1:0-480 GCF_000687285.1 Phaethon lepturus
GGGGGGGGTGTATCCCCCGAGGCCCTGGGGCTGGTCTTTAAAAACCAGGTGGTTTTTAGGCCGGTGGTCGATTAGCTCCCCGGTCGTTACTGACAGGCTCCTCGGCGGACCCTGCAGGAACCTGGGAGCAAACCCGTGTGGACAAGGTGTTTTGGCTGCCAAGAGAGGGTAAAGGCCAGCAAGCGCATTCTGTCCGGAGCAACAGCTCCCTGAAGCCCCTGCCCACTGCAGAGGGCCCCTGGCAGGGCCTGGGCGGGGGGGAAGGGGGCATGGGGGTGTGCAGCCCCTTTGTGACATGGTCTGCTGTCACAGTGGGACGGCCCTACCTCACAGAGCTGACAGCCACCCTTCCCCCCATCGTGACCAGCATCTGCCCCACAGACCCCGGCGAAGCTGAGGAGACTCCAGGTGCTGGGGGCGGCTCTTGCCACCTCTCTGCTCTGGAGGAGCTGCTCTGCAGGGAGGAGGAGGAGGAGGAGG
>NW_010572447.1:0-480 GCF_000687285.1 Phaethon lepturus
GAATCTCTTAAAAAATGGTGTCATGTTTGCTTGCCTCCATTCTTCAGGTATCAAAGAAGTTTTCAGTGAGAGGTTACACACTGCTCAGCTGTACCATTCTTCGGGTCTTTTGGAACACTTTGATGAATTCTGTCTGGTTTTGGTGATTTATTTGAGTTCATTTGATCTGTTTGTACCATACTCACTTCCTCTGTTCCTTCAATTTCAGAGAAATTCACTGCTCAGTCCTACCATCACACAAGGGTTCTCATGTAGGAATCCACCCAATTTCTTCTTCAGCAAAAGTTGATGAAAAAATTAATTTGGTTTCTTTGCAATGCTTGTGTCATCTCTGTTCCTTTTATGCCTTGGATGTCAGCACTATTTATTTAAGCAAAGTAACTTGATCATGTTAACATGCTAGAATAGTGTTTGACAGCCAGGCAACCAGCAAGTCCCACAATTTCAGGCACCACTTGAGAAGTAATATAATGCAGGAAC
>NW_010572448.1:0-479 GCF_000687285.1 Phaethon lepturus
GCTTGCGATAGCCTTCTTTGTATTTGTACTGCAGGGTTAAAGCAGCTCAGTAAGTTTCTGACCAGCTGTCCTCCCGTCTGACACTATTCTGTAGCAGCTCCTGTGAGCAAGCGCTTTGCTAATGGAGACTGGCAAGATCACCACGTGAAGAGGTGTCTAAGCCCAGCACATCCCTACTGTGTCCTACACTTCCATCCCACCCCTCACCTACACTGGCTCTCAGGAGGCGCACAGAGGCCCACATGGCAACTGCAAGCAAGATAGCTTGGGAACCAGGAGCGATGCATGCCTTACCCTCACATGGGCCTCACCCTGCACGGGCCTGCCTGCACTCACCCACACAGCCCACAGCTGCTGACACACTCCACTGCCCAGGCTCTCCCGCACAGTTCTCAGGAGTCTTATTCTCCCAGCCTGGTGTGTGTCCTCAGCTGCAGGCCAGAGCCACTGAGCTCGGCAAGTGACAACGCGCAACACAA
>NW_010572449.1:0-482 GCF_000687285.1 Phaethon lepturus
GCACAAGACTGGAAACCCTTGCCCCTAAACCCTAAAAAAGGGTCGGCCTTGGCTCTTTCTTCCCACACATGGCACAGAGTCCCCGGGCCTTTGGAGTTCACTGCTGAGAATGAAACGCTGTGGCAAACAGGGTGAAAAGAGAGGGTGGAGAAGCGGGACTGAAGAGGATGAATGGGACGTGTCCAGCCCCGCTCTTATCGGAAGGCTGCTGAGTGAGGCATGATGAATTCCCCAGCAACAGGTCTGTTTTGTCAGGGGCCCCTTATCAGATGGCACAAGCACAGTGGTCTGGCCACGGCCATTAATCACCCATCAGCGGCTCTCCTCCAAAGAGAAAAGTTATTCCTCCTTCCTTTTCCCTGTCGTCCCCAGTCCGGCTCCCAAAAGCTGCAGGGAGAAACCTCCTCCCAGCTGGAGACCCCCAGCACCCTTTGGATATGGGAATGGGAGTGGGAGGGAGGTGTGGGAGAGCAAACCATCCC
>NW_010572450.1:0-483 GCF_000687285.1 Phaethon lepturus
CATGCGCCGAGATGCACAGTGCCCTGTGCCATGCAGCAGGGCTCCATTGGGAGCCCCTGGGGAGCTGCCCGGCAGTTCTTCCCAAACCCTACGCAGCACCATCCCGCGCCGCCCCTTGCCAGCGAGCTGGGCTGACTTAGGGCAGTGTCGAGAGTCAGGAAAGATGGGCAGCAGAGCCTGGGACACACCTGGCCTACCTGACTTTCGGCACCGTCCTGCGCCTTTTCAACACTCCATCCCACAAAGCTTTTCCTCTCTTCCTCCTCTTTTCTTCCGCGCGACTTTCACTCTCCTCTCCCCAGGCCTGCTTTCTCTTGTGGTTCCTTCCGTTGCCCATGTCCCGGGGAGAGCCTGCAAACCTTTCCATCCCACAAAGCAGTTAGTCAGGGAAAGCCACGATCCACGGCAGTCCATTCTGGCTTTAAACAAAGCGAGCTACTTTTACCTTCTTCCCTCCGAAAAGCTCGCCAGGTCTCCTCGGTG
>NW_010572451.1:0-480 GCF_000687285.1 Phaethon lepturus
TAACTCTATCCCAGCCAAAACCAGGACAAACCCCAAAGCTTTCCCATATATTCAAAGGCAATGTGACAAAAAAAGAGATCAATGCTCACTAGCAGTTTGAGGCCTTTGAGTAACACATGACCAATGACCTTTTAATGTGCTCTCCCTGCGTGTTAATGCAAACTCTGCAGCGGGCTATATTTTTGCTTCCAGAGTGTGGCGTTTTGCTATATTGTGACCACTATGTTGCCCTGTTAGACATCATATCCATGTGGAATTGAACTTTGTATTCATCTGTAGGAGACAAAAAACAAGGGCCACTACTGGAATCTACCACAAAGGGCTTCTGAGTGCCCTAAACCCAAATTTTGTTCACCTTTCTTTAAAGTCTTCCTTTTTGTGTTAAATATACTTTATTTAGGTGTAAAAGATTCATATATCCACTGTTGGGGGCAGGGGGAGTTAACCTGATCATAGAATCATTTAGGTTGGAAAAAACCT
>NW_010572452.1:0-478 GCF_000687285.1 Phaethon lepturus
ATTTACATTTGCTGAGGTGCATTGGCCTCAGGACTGCATAAAACGGAGATGTCTTGCTTCACATGTCCAAATTTCATGATTAGAGTGACTCTTGGTGTTAGTAGAAGTGAATGGGGTTGACAGAGACACAGAATTTTGCCTACATAGTAACACCTTTCATGATCAAGCTCTAATGCAATAATCCTACAAAAACATGGCTAATGCTATCTCTTAAAAACAATCTCAATGTCTCCCATGTTGTCTAAGATCAATATGATTTTATATGTGCTTTAACTTTTTTAAATACCTTACCATGGTGTTAGCTTTGTATAGCATTCTCTGATCAACACGGCTCACTTTGCCATCCATCCATATTTGTAAATGGAGACCTCTTTCTTCATCAAGTGGAAATCCTTTCAGCTCTGGTGCCGGGTTCTTCTCTCAAAGTGTACTTTGTAATTGTCTTGACATGATACTGTCATGCTGACATTATCCTGTG
>NW_010572453.1:0-482 GCF_000687285.1 Phaethon lepturus
CTTGGATTCCAGGGCTCATCCCCCAAATCTCACCAGATCCTAGTCTTGCTTGCCTGAAGAAAACATTCATGTGAACCAGAACAGTTTCCAGAGCAGAGTAAAGTTGGGTCATCCTCATGGTTGTTCATTATTCAGTGCTTCATGTAAATAACAGAAAAGTAGTTTTCAATTTTGAGTACATTAACGGCTTTCTGAATCATCCTGGCCACTTCAGCCATAGAGCAGCTGTTCCACAGTCCAAGACCTATTAACGTTTGCATTTGGAGAACACAGAATAATCTGCCACTTTCTTTCCTGTATTATCTTGTTTTTATTTCCCTAGTTATTCTTTATTTATTTTTTTATTTCTGATTTTGATCTTCCCTTTTAATTGCATTTATTTCTACAGATTTTATGAGGGGTTTGCCGTTGACTGTCATAGTCTGTGCATCTACGGTGCTGCCTATGTAGAAAGCAGATGTCACATTTTCCTCTAAATCTGT
>NW_010572454.1:0-474 GCF_000687285.1 Phaethon lepturus
CAACCCAAAGATTCTATGATTCTATCCTTTATCCCTCGGGGCAGCTCAAGGCATCCCAGAAGCAAAGCCCTTATTTCCAAGGCCAGGCTGCTGCCCTCTGTCCCTTGGTAGCCAGCCCTGCCGGGGAAACTCCTGCCTGCTCCTCCAAGATGGTTCCGTGCCACTGGGGCTTTCCTGGGAAGGTTGGCAGAGCTCTGCTTCAGCAGGGCTCAGGGCCTGGTTTTCAAACATGCCTTCTCCTTGATTTGTGCAGGCACTGCAGTGCAGAGGGTGCATATGAAATCTCCAATGTCCAGTTTAAGAGGAGAAGGTGTTGACATGCATCAAACGACCGTGAAAGTAATTGTGTGGACCTTCATCAAAAACAAGGACTTCGACTTCATCTTCAAGAGCATTGGTGTCCTGCTGTGCCAAGAAAGGAGAGTGGTCATGTGGTTCTTTGAAGACCTGCTCCAAGACATGGATAAGATGGGG
>NW_010572455.1:0-483 GCF_000687285.1 Phaethon lepturus
CCTCTGCCAGCGCCTGCATGCCTTGGTCCTCTCTGGCTGCACCACTGTGAGAGCAGAGTGGCTGAGGGAGCCCAGGTGCCTGGGGGGTCTCTGTCAAGGACATCCCCTTCCCACCCACCGTGTGCCTCCACGTAAGGGCAGGTTAGGGCAAACTGGAGTGTCCCCCAGGAGGCTGGAGAGGCAAGGGGCAGACGGTGCCAGCCCTTGGGGCACCCGGTGTGTTGGAGGCACCGCGGGTAGCAGGTTCTTACCAGGGCTCTAGTGAGCACCATCCCTCAAGCAGCACAGTCTGGTGCTGGGGCAGGTGAGGAGTGCAGACAGGCAGCCCCGACACCTGGGTCCTCTGCCCCGCTCCGGCAGGGGCGGTGGTTCCCTGTCGCATGGACTCAGCACTGCGGGGTTCCCAGGAGATTTCAGAGCCCCCCTGCTGGGTCCATGTGGCTTCCTGGACCCCCAGACCACACTGTTCTCTGGGGCACGCCC
>NW_010572456.1:0-482 GCF_000687285.1 Phaethon lepturus
GTTTTCAGTCTGCTATTACTCAGATTACAGTAATAAATCTCTGCTCATTTGTATAATGCTGGTTCTGTCACTTCAGGAATCTAACTTTGGTGGCTATATTAGGAATATGATCCTTATGTAGTCAGCAGGGAAAGGCAAGTGCTGTAAGAAAACACTTCTGACGGGTTCCCATATATTCTAGGGATAGACACTGAAAATTAGGGGTCTAAACTTAGATGGTCTGAATGTTCCTCTGCTTCCAACCACAGGTATCATTACTTCAGCCGAAGAAAAAAAGCTATTATCTTACAGCAATACAGGTTTGTAAAACACACCTTTCTAATATTTTTCAGGAGAAAATTACTTTTATCCACTGTAAAATGCAGAGTCACATTCAGCATGTGAGTAATAAGCAATGCACACATACCAAGAATGTATTTAAGAATGCATGTATTATCTCTTGAACTTTTTTGATACAAGCTTCAAGATAGAATTTTTTTTTT
>NW_010572457.1:0-484 GCF_000687285.1 Phaethon lepturus
CGCCCAGCACAAAGCCAGTCGGGGCACCAAAGGTGCTGGGGATGCCCTTGTGTGACTACAGTCCCGGTGACAGGGAGGTCCCTTTGCCCAGAGTGCCTTTCTCTTTCCTCCACTTCAGGCTCCCGGGCTTCCTCCGCTCCTCTTCTCCCTCGCTCTTGCCTCACGGTGCCACACGATGGTTGCCTCCTCTGCTCCACCAGCTGCTGCAAAGGCAGGAGGACGCGGTCAGGACCGAGAGGGACGCCGGCCCCAGAGGGAGCTCTCCACAGCACCGCCCAACCCCCGGCCGTCTTCCCGCCCTTACCGCTGTCCCCTGCTCCCCCCAGAAAAAAAAACAAAAAAAAAACCCCAAAAATCTCGCAGACCGGCTTTTCTCGTCGAGTAGGTGGTCCGGTGGTCCCTTCAGGGACGAGTCCGAAGAGTCCTCTGCTGCTCAGGGCTCCTGGCCGCTCCCGGCGGGGCTGGACCCTCCGCACCCCCTACG
>NW_010572458.1:0-487 GCF_000687285.1 Phaethon lepturus
CCTCCCTGCAATTACAGCCTTAATTTCCCAGATTTCACGATTACCGGGCGACATATACCCTATAGGATCCATACGGGAGCGGGTCAGCCCCTAGTTTTTGGCTGGAAATCCCAGCGGGCGCCCAGCCGGCGCCGGGAACCCAACGCCCGTCGGTGCTTTAAACCCGCTCGCGTCCCCCACGCATCGCCTCCTCCGGCAATTAAATCGCGCCAATTAATTCGGTTTAAACGCCGGTACGGGGAGGGGGGTGCCTCCCAAAACGGAGCCGCTGCTCTTGGTTGCAACGGGAGGTTTTTTTCTTCCCCCGGCACGGGGAGCCGAGCGGGATGAGCCGAGCGCTGCCGGGGTGTTTGGCTCTGGGGTATTTATTTAGCGTCTGGGCACCGGGGAATTTAGCGTCGGTGCGTTTGGCATCGGTGCAGTCAGCAAAGGGGCGTTGGGCGCGGGTGTGTGTAGCACCGGCGCGCCGAGCGCCGGGAGCGTTTAC
>NW_010572459.1:0-485 GCF_000687285.1 Phaethon lepturus
TGCAGCGGCCCGCAGCCGCTGGAAATCTTGTGGGTGAAATCCTCGGATTTAAAAGTTTTAAAGAGGTCTTGGTGCCTAGCAGGTATACCTGGGCCCGTATCTCCCCTCTGCCATGTGTCGTCAGTGCTCGTATTTGAATCGTACCGCTGAAGTGGGGGTTGTCTGAAGCTCCTCCGCCTCTCCGGGCCCTACGCAGCCTTTTTTCCTCCCGTGTGGTAGCGCACAGCCAGCGCCAAACCAGGGGTCAGCGAACACCTTGTTGGTAGGCCACAAACTTGCAATAAAGTTGTCACGTCTGCATTATTACAGCAAATTGTTCCAGGGGACGTGGAACTGACAGCGCCTGGCTGCGTTCCCATCTTCCCCAAATAACCAGTACCCAAACTCTTAACCCGTCCCGCGACGTCTATCTCCCCAGCAAAGGGCACTGAGCACACCATGCCGTGTGGCAGGCAAAATGTGTGCTGGCTGGCAAGCCACGTGCG
>NW_010572460.1:0-482 GCF_000687285.1 Phaethon lepturus
TGCTGTAAACAAAACGCAGAGAAGCGCTGCTAGTATTTCTCAGGAGGATGACAGTCAACCTTATGTCAGTATCTCAAGCAAAGAGAAGACCTTTAATAGCTGTTTAAGAAACAAGAACAAACAGGATTGACAAAACACCACAGGGAAAGCCAAAAAGCCATCTTAACTCACAAGAAGAGTGCTTGCACTGGAGCAAGTGATAAAAACTGGCCATTAATAACGTTAGGATAAAGTGTAAAGGAATGTTTCTAACCATGAGAGCAAAGAGATTCACAAGCTGCATTCGCTGGTCACAGCAACACCACAATGAAGCTTCACAAATGTGAAATATGGGGCCTGCAAGAGTACAGGGACTGGAACCATGAAGACGTTTTCCAAACTCATTTCATGTTCTTGCTCTCTCATTCATAAATAAATCCATACATATACACACACACAGCCATGTTAAGCAGAAACATTTTTCTTTTTCCTGAGTAATTTGA
>NW_010572461.1:0-482 GCF_000687285.1 Phaethon lepturus
TTCCTTGTCATGAAGCTAATAAAAATTTTCCATGAAATTGGTCATCAGTATCTCAGCAGTATGTGTCTCCATGACAGCAACCTAAATAATTTTCTATTTGTATGGAGCCCTTAATCTAGAATCTTAGACTACCTTTGAATGACATGCTTTCAGAGGCCATTAGTTGCATGCTTTCTTTGAAGGGTCTCAGGTTAGCATGCTATTTCTGCACTTGTAGAGTGAAATTTCTAGGATCGTGACTGCTGGTCATTCCCAAGCTTTTACTGCTGTCTACACAAGTTGATACTGCTTTACTGAGTTAAAAGGGAACACCATTAAAATGAAAACTTTCCTGGAAACTGACAGCAAAAGAAAGACTAAAGAACCTGTGGTCTTACTGGTCAATGGGGTAGTAGACATAGTGACAACACTGAAAAGACTGAGATACTAATGTCACTGCCATGGATACTTCTGGTAATGTAACACCCATATCTTCCAAGTCT
>NW_010572462.1:0-484 GCF_000687285.1 Phaethon lepturus
AGGAATGCCTCTTGTTTTCTCTCCTCCGGACCACATCGGAGCTGAGAGCATCCAGCCGGGCCAGCTTGAGGCACAGGCAAATCAGGCAGCTGCCCAAAGCGGCCCGGACCTCCCTGCCTGTGCCAGAGTACTGCAAAACCGGTGGGCTCCTGCCACCAAGGGAGGGCTGGGGAGGTGCCTGCAGGGTTGCCTGCACCAGCAGCAACCGGAGCAGCACATTGAGAACTTCTCCCACTCCCCATCTTTGCCCCAACCCTCCTCCTGAGGACCAATGGGCACAGGTTGAAAAGCTCTGAGATGGATTCCACCCCCGCCACACGGCTTAGACTTGAAAGTCTGATGTTGTAAGGTGCTTTTTTGAGTTTTCTCCTGTGTCCATGTCCTGCATCCTCCACCCATAACTCAGTTGTGGATGCAAAGCCTACAGCTTCTCAGAGGATGAGTAGCCCCACAGCCAACTGGCCATCATGTGCTTGTGTCGATC
>NW_010572463.1:0-483 GCF_000687285.1 Phaethon lepturus
TTTTAATTGAAATATCTCTGAATCATTTACTGTTTTGCACCTTTGACACAACACTCTCATACAACGGTCCTAGAGATGAAACCATTGAAGATTGTATTTGCAGGAATGAAGATAGTTTTTATTGGTGTCTTTTAGGACCGACCACAAGGAATGAATAATGCTTGCAAAGAAATACATTTGGATGAAGATGACTGAACATGCAGATCCAAAGGCCTTTTAGGATATGGTGAACCTTTGGCCTTGGATGAAGAATGTTCTTGGATGAAAGAACTCCAGCTGAAAGACTTTGTCTTTGCCTTTTGCCTTGAGAGTTGCAAAGATATGAAAGATGTAAAGGAAACAAAGATTTGCAGCTGAATTTTTGCAGGGTGCGGTTACAGTGGCTGACCCTGGCATGGGCCAGCCTGCCTCATTACTGTGGAATGTCACATGCTTGTACCTCTTACCAGTCTTGTATGGCTCCCAAAAATCATATCACATATA
>NW_010572464.1:0-488 GCF_000687285.1 Phaethon lepturus
TGGGGAGGCAGCTGCAGCTCTCCAGCGTGCGTGCTGCGAGCGCAGAAATGGCCACCACGAATCCGTTTTGGATTTGGAGCACTTGGTGCTTGTGATGGGCGTGCTGCCATGCTGCCCTGGTGCTGGCTAACGAACCCAGCTACCTGGGGAGCAGGCGTGCAGCCCCCCGAAATAAGAGGGGTGGTACGGTTCTTCCTCTCTGCTGGATCTCTAAGGAGCCAGCCTCGGGCAGCACAGGCGCTGGAGGAAACTAATAAGGAGGGAAAGCGACAGCTTTAGGGGTTGTAAATCTCCTGCCTGACCTTGCTGAAAGCACAGGGTGAGCCCAGGGCTCGTGACAGCGGCCGGAGCCTTGGGGTCAGAGTCATCAAAACCCGGAGCTCCCCCAAAACCCAGGCTCGCTGCGGCTACCCCGGCGTCAAAAAGCAAATGTTTGTTGTGGTGCCCGTGAGGACTTTAACCCTGAACCGTGGGGACCAGCCTTTGTC
>NW_010572465.1:0-487 GCF_000687285.1 Phaethon lepturus
TGTTGCAAAGCTTTGCAGATAATATGCTGTAACAGTAGCCTCTCTAAGTCATTCTGTTGTACTAATTTGCCCCAAAGTACAGTTTTTTTCCTTTAGGAGAAGGTAATTAAGGAATGCAACCTTAGATGTGACTGTTCGAAGCTGTTCTAGGCTATATCCAAGCATCTTCAAAATCATTTGGGTCATGGAAGCTAATGCGCCCTAAAACAGTACTAATATCCAAGCAACTTCCATTACCTTCACAAAAAAAGCACATTATGTAAGTGGGTAGAAGTTTATCACAGAGGATTTTGATAAACATGTTTTGGTGCTGCCAGAGAGATGATCACAGTTAATCACAAGTGATAGGGTCAAAGGATGAAAGCTGAGGAAATAAAGTCAACTGTTCTATTAATATATCATAAACCACGGATGTCAGTGTATCCCTCAGGTGTACTCTACACTATTTCTTTATGACTACATTTACTGTTGTTTCACAAGCCCTCCT
>NW_010572466.1:0-488 GCF_000687285.1 Phaethon lepturus
CCATTGGGTTCCCCTTGGGATCTCCATCGGGATCTCCATCGGGATCTCCATCGGGTTCTCCACTGGGTTCTCCATTGCTGCCCAGCCAAGTTCCCCACCCTGACGCCGCCCTGTGCCCCCCATCCCGCAGGAGAACCCCTACGTGATGCGGGTGGGGGGCGCGGGCAGCCCCGAGCGCTACGAGGGCTTCTGCGTGGACATGCTGCAGGAGCTGGCGGGGCTCCTCAAGTTCCGCTTCCACATCAAGCTGGTGGAGGACGGGCTCTACGGGGCGCCCGAGCCCAACGGCTCCTGGACCGGCATGGTGGGCGAGCTCATCAACCGGGTACGCGGGGCAGCCTGCGGGGGGCGCTCGGGGGACTTGGGGTGTCCTGGGGCAGGTTATGGGGGGTTTAGGGGTGTCCTGGGGCATCTAATGGAGGGTTTTAGGGTATGGGGGTGTCCTGGAACAGGTTATGGGGATTGGGGTGTCCTGGGGCAGGTTATGG
>NW_010572467.1:0-485 GCF_000687285.1 Phaethon lepturus
ACTGGTCTTTTAACTTTAATTAGCACCAGAATCAGAGGCAAACATCAATCTAGCATCTTGGTAGGGTAAAGCAGGAATTAGAAGAGTTTGTCACCTGTACTAGGAGTGGCAAATAACTGAGGAATAAACACAAACCAAAGGATTATGGAGCTGTAGCACTCTCTACAGATGTAGAGGTGAATTCTGTAGCAGTTGCTTCCGACTCCAAAGGATGCTCAGCAGCCAGGAGTTTGATTTGCTCAGCTTTTCCTCAAGGTTGTCTTGATAGTTCAGGGGCACAGCTGGCGTGCTGAATTTCGCAAAGTTGCTTTTCTGGTTGGAATGGAAAAAGTTAAGTGGTGGGCAAGTGGGATAATTTCATTTGTGTTTTGCTCTAGCAGCCATTATCCACTATCTTCTTACGAACTGAGCATGTATGTTTGGCTGTGGTACCCAGGGGCTTATAGCCTTGTCTAAAAGCATTAGCGTCTGCTTACTGGCCTTTC
>NW_010572468.1:0-487 GCF_000687285.1 Phaethon lepturus
TCACTGCAGCTTCTGTGGCTCTAATGTACTTAAGAGATTAAATGATTGCTTTGGGGCTTATTCTTTACCTCATTTTGTATGAAAGCAGCATGCACTCCAACTTCTTTTTCTTCGGTAGAAGGCAACGTGACTGATTCATCAGGCAAAATTTGCGTCCAACGCCCAGGAAAAGAATTTTTATACGGGTATGTATTTTCATGTTCTGTGCTCTCCCACAAAAAGACACATGCTGTAGGAGTAGTTAACAGCACCTTTCTGCCATCTCCAGATACATACAAGCACAGTCTCATTAAACACTCTGGGGAAAAAAAGACAACAAACACAACCACGTGCGAGAATAGCTTCTGCTCCTCTCTCTGATTTAGACTTAAAAAGAAGAGAGAAAGGAAATACCCTTTCTTCTCTATCACAAGAAATCCACGCTGCCACCTTAAGTACCTTTCATTCCCAGTTTCATCACTGACAGTAGACCTTGGGCAGCAGTAAT
>NW_010572469.1:0-482 GCF_000687285.1 Phaethon lepturus
TGTATTGTATTTTGTATCTTTTTGCATTTTGTATTGTATTTTATGGTATGTATTTTATAGTATGGTACAGCTTTGTATTCTGTGGTATGGTATAGTATTCTGTTGTGGTCTAGTTTTGTATGGTACTTATGGTATAGTATGGTACATATTTTGTGTTGTAGTGCGGTATTTTGAATGCTATGGTACTTGGTAAGTTGTGGTATGTTTTGCATGGTGTGCTTTATAGTGTATGGTTTGCTGTCTGTTTTATGTATGGGAAGGTCCGCAGGTACTGTACGGTTAGCTGGACTGTAGGCATGGTAGCTGTGGTATGCTGCTGTAGGTATGGTATGGCATGGTATTGGATTTTGCATTGCGTGTATGGTGTGTGTGGTGGTGTGTTTTGTATTGTGCGTATTCTATGTATGGTATGGTATTGTATTCTGTGTTATGTGCATGGTATGGCATGGGGTGTGATATGATGCTGTATTGTACACATTGCG
>NW_010572470.1:0-487 GCF_000687285.1 Phaethon lepturus
CAGCTGAAGAGCTCAGTGCGGGATCAAGTGCTCTGGAGTGCCTCCCCCTGTAGCACAAGTACTGGCACGAGGGCAGCTCTCCCAGATTTACATTTATTTATTCAACCTCAATGGCCTTAGACTTCCCTTCGTCATACCTTGGTACAACAAACACTTTTGCTTTTGTAAGCAAAAGCTTAAGACATCATCCCCCTCCAGACATCTGTGAACCAGAAGCTGTTGCTCCATTACAGCTGGGTCACAAATGTGAAGTTAGTTCTGCAATATTCGCCCAACTGGCAGCATGGCTTTGTGGCAAGTGCCCATTCTTCTCTCTGTGTTCATTTTCCCTTTGTGCTACTTGTGTGGGTATCACAGTTAAGGCAGCTGGAAGCCTAACAGGAGGCACCCCTCTGCACCTCCTTTGTGTGAAGCCCTGCTGCTCTGCATATAGGAGGGGAGAAAGGCCAAGAAATGCCCCATGACATCCTTCTCCCTAAACTGGAGA
>NW_010572471.1:0-481 GCF_000687285.1 Phaethon lepturus
AACAGCCCACCCATCAAATCCATCTCTCTCCTCTGCTAAGGTTGTCCCTGCCACTAAGAACAGTGCCATCAGAGGAGAAACAATCCTCTTCCAAGGACCAGAGCAGTCAGGAAGGCTCTAATTTGGCAAGCCACTGAAATTAAGCATATGCCCCATTTGCTTAATTACAGCTGAAGGATGACAGAGCCTTTGCATCTTGCAGAATAACAGGGTTTTTTCACGCATTTAGGATGCAAGTGGCAAATTCACCCTGCAATCGAATGGAGGAGGACAAGCACGACCCAGACACAATAATACAACACGGGGAGACCTTCTGCTTATTTTAACGAGGACACCATCAAGGTTTTTAGCTCACTGCCATGGTACAGGGGGTAACACTTTCTGGTGCTATGAAAAGCTCGGAGCTGCAGAGCCCAGTGCTGTGTGAGGAGCCCTTGACAAGGCTGATCACTGATTTCACAGAATCACAGAATCACTAAGG
>NW_010572472.1:0-487 GCF_000687285.1 Phaethon lepturus
GGAACTGGCTGTGTCCAGCACAGGGCAGCCCTCAGTCTCTCCTCAGAAGCCACCCTGCAGCCCACCCACTACCAACACCTTTCCACAAACACCCAATACACCTTGTCTTGACTAACTTATGGGACGGCACTAGACACAGTCAGAGCTGCCTCACATGGCAAGTATTTGTCAAAACCATGTTCTCTGTAGGACTTCAACAAACTCAATGCTTACAGCATGGAAAGGTATGGATTAATTAACTTTCAGCTTTTCCAAAATATCTGACTGTTCATGGAGTATGTGACAGGACATAATTCCTACTTAATACTCTAAGGAAAAAGGTGTTTTGCTTCCACAGCTGGCCTAGATATGGATATTGAGAAAAGCAGAGGCAGAGAGTGTTAGGAAACAAATGAAGAGATCCCCTCCAGCACAGCATGAAAGAAGTCTGCATGGTAGATCAGAGAAGTGAGATTAACAGTTGTCGTGGTTTAGCCCCAGCCAGCAA
>NW_010572473.1:0-488 GCF_000687285.1 Phaethon lepturus
ACATCATTTCTTGACAAGGTTTCAGGACTTACAGAGCTTACTCTTTTATGCTAATTACACATTAATAGTAATACTACAAGACTTTCATACTAGGTTCATAATGACTAGATGGACCTCTAAGGTCTAAAATTAGATCAGCACTGAGTCAAAAAAATTGTTTAAATTTGGAAATTTAGAGTACGTATTCTGAATCAATAGAAAAAGAAGCTAACAAGCATCTGCAAAAAATTCCCACTGTACATTTAGGTCTGGTGACCAATCTAAAAATCCCGTTTTATCATGTTTTATCATTGAAAAAAAAGGTTACAACAATATAAAATAAAATCACATAATTTGCCCCTTGTTTTCCTTAGCCAAAGTCTTCCCTTGAGCAGATTTGAATCTAAGAACACTTCACAGGCGCCACTTTTAGCTGAAGGAATACCTGAGGATCAGAAAAACATCTTTAAAGTCACTAAAAACAGACTTCAGTCCAGTGCAAAGAGAAA
>NW_010572474.1:0-488 GCF_000687285.1 Phaethon lepturus
GTGTGTGTGTGTACAGAAATCAGATACTAGGTTATTCAAATAGCATCAACATACCTGATCACAGCTTTATGCAATATAAACATACCAGAAAAATTTTCCACCTGACTCACTGGGAGTTGTGATCGCCTTAGAATCTCTCCTACCAGATGATCACAGAGTCCCTGAGCCTCACACAAGTTGTATCGATACAGGTGGCAAAATAATATTGCAAGATAGTATCTTCTCTGAAGAAAACATATTCTTCTTCCTCCTGCATTCAAAGAGAAAAAAAGGGCAGAAATCCAGCTAGAAAAGAAACAATAAACACAAAACCAGACACAGCAGGTTTGCAGGCACCACTTCCTCTCTCTCCAGAAACATACGTACGTACACATACATTCTCTGAGAAGAAGTAGAACTCAGGAGCAGCTATTTTAGCAGCTATGATCCTCCTACAGCCTCTAAGTTACTAGTGACTTAATGCTCATCCACCACAGTTTTACTTCTAG
>NW_010572475.1:0-481 GCF_000687285.1 Phaethon lepturus
GCTCTGGCAGCATTTCCTAAAAAGCAGACTTCTGAACTACCCATGCAGAGATGTTTCATTCTCTTGATGCTGTGTTTCATTTTCTTCTAATCCTTCAGTTACTGTTTTTCTGAAGACAGTGGCTTTTGGAGTAGTCCTTTCCTTCAAAGGCAGTGTTCTTTTGTTAGGTCGGCACATTAATACTGATAAACGAGACTTTCAGGGGGTTCAAACCTGAAATGCACCGAAGGAGGCAGGTGGAGCTGCAGTACAGTGAGCTGGATTGATCCATCAGCTCCTCCTCGGGTCCAGTAAACTTGAAGCATTTGGGATCTGTATCGGTCTTCCATCCCGATACCTCTGGTTGGGAGAAGCCATCTTAAAACCATGGTTTTGAACTAAGCCAGATTCCCCTCTGAGGCACCCAAGAAAGAAGAATGTTTCTGATTGCCATCTGTTTCCTCGCTCCTCAGAAAATCCCCACAGGTGTCTGGAGAGGCTC
>NW_010572476.1:0-482 GCF_000687285.1 Phaethon lepturus
CCTCCCTCGACCTGCTGGCCACGCTGCTCTGATGCAACCCAAGATATGGTTGTCCTTCAGGGACTATAGCTGTTATGACTTGACTGACTGGTACAAGGCAATTTTAAAGCTGTTCTTTCACCTATAACATGGCATATAGATTATGCCATGTTTCCATTCAAAGAAAAACTGTAACACGCCTTTTAATTTTCCTGACAGCCAATGCTGCAGTATCTAGATATCGCACAATGAACCCATATTTTCATAGCTACATATTTGCACCTGCATTCTCTGAGGTTTGTTCTCTGGGACTAGATAAATGACATGAGGATACAGTTAAATCAAGCCAGGATTACCTTTTAAAAGAAGAATATCTTCAAGAGTAACTTAAAATCTGTAAACACATCATGTAAATAATCTGAAAATTCAATCATGAACCCAAGTCTTCCTGCAGGTATCTGATTCATGCATATAATCACACAGAATCACAGAATCACTAGGTT
>NW_010572477.1:0-488 GCF_000687285.1 Phaethon lepturus
ATCAAGAGGAAATTTCAACTTCTAGGTGATCCAGTACTGCGCAGGTCTAATAATAATGAAAACCAAACTACAGCTTCTACACTTTGTTGAACTGAAGCCAGAATGTACAGTACCTTACATATGCAAACTTAGCTGTAGCCAACTGTTTTTACCATATTGTAAGTATTTTTTTTTATCCTGTGTTCAGTTTCGAAGTTATTGTGAATACACACACAAAGCTGTGTGTATGCCATAATGCAGTATGTTTAGTAAGTTGAAATGAATGTTTCTTAACAACACAGGAACCAAATGACATCTGGCATGGCATTATAATTTACCCCAAAACCATGGCAGGAGAGTTTTGCCAGGAAGTATCTGTAACAGAAATTCATGATACTGCCAAATCACCTGTTTTCTTTGCAAGTGAAGATGTGACTTGTCAGTAAGATTTAGCTAAATGAAACACATAAGCAAGGAATGATCTATTATTGAACACAAAGGAACTAATA
>NW_010572478.1:0-484 GCF_000687285.1 Phaethon lepturus
ACACAAGTGAGTTACCTGGGTTTTGATTATACATTTCTAAAAATTGAAAGTGTTTGAACATGAGCTGTGGCTCACATCTACCCCCTTTATGAATAAACAATTTCATCACCTCAAAATCTGTAAGCTCATTTTTTTAACAAGCATTGGTCCCTAGGAGAGGCCCTGAAACCTGTTGTTCGAGGTTCGTAGGTAATAATTATGTGGGATTTTTGGAGAGTTACTACTAATAAAATTATTGGTTTATTCCAATGTATTTGTAGGTGGTCAACTCCAGAGCTATAAAGCACAGCAGGAGGATGACAGTGAGTTACACTGTCATTCCTAGGAATGATCTTTCTGCCAAGCAAGTTGAACAAGCAACATGGGAAACTTATTTATTCACACTATTCATCCCTTCTCTTATGGATACAGATTTTCTGACGATATAACCATATTATCTTTCAGAATTTTATGCACAAAGCAAAAGAACTTTTACATTACTTAA
>NW_010572479.1:0-489 GCF_000687285.1 Phaethon lepturus
CCTGGGGTCTCCTGGACGAGAAGGTGGCAAGCGTGTTCCAGGAGGGGCGGGGGTCCTCAGTGACCCCTCACCAACCCGACGACTGGCACGTGGCACAGCCCCCCTCATGCTCAACAATGGCTGGCAGGGGGCAAAGCACCCAGACTTCCCGCCAGCAGGACAGGGAGGCCCAGCTGGCCTGCGCAGGGTCTGCCGGCATGCCATAAAGGAGTTGTCAATTGCCAAGTGTGGCGTGAGCCCTTCTTTCCTCTCCCCCTGCCCTGCCCCTGGAGCGTGGAGAGGAGCCATCTCTTCTGCACGGAGCCGTGAGGGAGAGGGGAGGGCCTGTACAGTCCACTCCCATGTCCAGGTCATCCGTAAAACTGCTAAAAGAGCACTGGCCCTAAAACTGAGCTCTGGAGAAATCCACTGGTGACGCTTCAAGCTCGACTCGTCAGCCAGTTGTTCCTCTAATGGCCTGTGGACTTGTCTAGCTGTATGCTGGACATT
>NW_010572480.1:0-484 GCF_000687285.1 Phaethon lepturus
GAGCAATCATTTTTTAGGTTGCATAAAAATATAAGATAGCCTTTATTACATGCATAGAAGTAAGAAATATGAAAATAGCAGCACTGTGTTCCTGAGATAAAATAATGTGTAATAGTTTCATGCAAATTTGCTCATGTTGCTTATGTTTCTCTCGACATATTCATGCACCGTAAGTACAAGCAATCATACTAGCTTGCTGCTATTTATGAAGTCACAGACAAGTGATCCTGTGTAGTTAATGTGGATATCAGGATTGACTGTGAGTTATTTATTTTTGCTCATTTTTTTAGTATTTATCACAGAGGGATTAAGGATGCATTCTTTTTTTCTTTTACTTCAGTTACATGAAAATGCTATGCATGTTAGCTTCCTAACAGAACGGATTTTTAGGCATAGCAACAAATGCTCCCTGTGTCAAATACATCCAAAATTACACAGAAATATCAGTCCATCATATCTGAACTAAACCAACAGAGAAGTACAC
>NW_010572481.1:0-482 GCF_000687285.1 Phaethon lepturus
CATCCAGCCAGGGTCAAACCACCACAATCCCTCAAATACAGAAGAACAGAAATAACAACTGGTAAGTTTAATATTAAAATGAGCAAATAAGTGGGTTAAATTTTTCCCCTTGATCATGCCTTTTGCCCTCTCAGGGGAGCCCAGATTTCCTAGAATGAAGAACTCAAACCTTCTCCAAAACTCACAAAATTTTTCTTATCCCTCCAATCACCTGCAGAGCCAATATTTCCAGGCAGAGACCCAGGCCACCCTGCCCCTTAGCTCTGTACATAGCCCCAAGCACCACATCCACACTTCATCCACACCTCAAGGGCACATAAATGGTTCAAATTAAATCATACACACAGTGTTTGGCCAACCCTCACCTGCCCTTGGAGTAGTAAGGCAGGAATAGGAGAAAGTACCAGAGAAAAGGTGTCGAAGGAGTCTGTCGGGGAGCTCAAGGGTGACAAGGCTGGATCGATGGGCTGAGGTCAACTGTA
>NW_010572482.1:0-491 GCF_000687285.1 Phaethon lepturus
GGGTCAGGGTCGGAGGGCTCCAGGCTGGGGGTACAGTTCTTTCTCTGGAGCTCCGCATCCTGGGTGGCTTGCATCTTCTCAGGGTTCGTCTCAAAAAGTTTTTATTTGCGTTTTGGCTTTGTGTTATCTTGCTGAAAGTCGGGAAATTCTCCCCCTGCTAACTTTGGTAAGCGAGGCCTTTTTGGATTTGTGGGTTTATTCTCTCAGGGCAACCTTAAGCTTTATAGGCTGTATCGTTGTTCATAGACTATTTTAAATTTCTTTACAATGCCCTGCAGAATGTTCCCTTGAAATGTCAAGATTGCAAATTCCTATTTTTGCAAAACACCAAATGGAAAAGATCCTGCTTTTTTATCAGGATCAGTTTTGTACATAAATTATGAGTGTGAGTAGCAATTATTCTTTTGGAGAGATTGTCACATTCAAAGAAATTAAAAATATTGTATAAAGAATACGTATAGATGTATCAGGACCCTTTAACTAGCGATAGT
>NW_010572483.1:0-491 GCF_000687285.1 Phaethon lepturus
CGCTTCCCCAGGAGTGCCATCCCCCCACAGACCCTGACAGTCACCCCATCCCTTCAGTGACAGCACCAACACCAAAAGCAACTGTCCCCACCTCTGTGCACCCCCAAAGTCTGGGCATGTGGTTTCCATCATTAATGGAAATAATAAACCAGCTCCAGCCAAGCCTGCATGCCCAGCCAATGTCTTCATGGACCACGAGGGCTGGGGACACCCTGTCTCAGTGCCGCACCAGCCGTGGGGACAGTGCACCCTGGCCCATGGCGCCCACGCTCCCACTGCCCCCGTGTTCCCTGGCTGCCCCACGCCCTGCCAGGCGCTGCTGCCTCGGGGAGCCGCTTTCGCTCACCGAACCTGCAGAAAAGCTCCCAGCAGAGGCGATGCTGGCAGCACCCCTGAAAGCACCGCTGCCAGCAGCACCCCCGACCGCAGCTCTCCCAGGGTGGCAGGCACCCGCTAAATACCGTGGCCTGGCCCGGGCGAGGAGGGGTGTG
>NW_010572484.1:0-491 GCF_000687285.1 Phaethon lepturus
GGATCCACCTCCATGGGCTCCACACCATCAGTCACATCAGTGATGGCCATTGCTACCATGTGGCTGATGGTGTCCCCCTCTGACACTGCCTCATCTTCCTCTGTGGCTCCTGCAACTACATCTCTTCTCTGTCACTCAAAGGTGGGCAGCCACCCGCCCTGCTGATCTGGGACCTCTTGCTTTCAAGCATTCTTGGAAAGCTCAGCGAACTGTGGACCAGCTCCTGGGATCCCTGTATTTATACGGCCTGGAACAAATGGTGCTGAGACATTTACTCATGTCATGGCTGATGACATTAGGAAGCCACTGTGATGGCGATGCATATGGCCAAAGATGGCTGTTCTGGGAGCTGGGGAGCTTGTGGCCTGAAAGATCCCCTACTGTGGGAGGAGGAGGAGGGCTGGGGGGCTGGATCACTCCCCTGTGCTGTTCTGCTGCCCCTTGGGCACAGGGACTGCCTTCCACCTCCCCTCGTGTGCCCTGGGCTCCAG
>NW_010572485.1:0-491 GCF_000687285.1 Phaethon lepturus
CCACCAGTGGCTCCTCGCTGCAGCCCCGGGCAGGTTCATGCTCAGAGCATCCCCTGTGGGGACACCCAGGGGCCGGTCCCCATCCCCATGGCGGCTCTGTGCCACCAGCCCGGGGCTGCGATTTTGGCGTGGTGTGGGCACAGCCCCAGCACCTCAGCCCTGCACCCGACTGATGTTTTGGCTTGCTGGTCTGTGCAGCTGGGGCTGGCAGAGGAGCCGGGGCCGTGGGGACCCACTGGTGCTCCCTCGGGGCTCTGCTACATCCATCCCCATGGCCAAGGCGGTAACTACCAACCAGTGCCGGCCAGCCGCGTGGATGTGGAACCGTGGAAGCATTTTCCAGGTTGGTTCCCCGATCCGTCGCACCTCATGGCCTCACAAATTGTTGCCCCCACTGAGGAGGGAGAGCAGCAGTGGGCACACACCCAGCCCCGGCGCTGCTCCCGGCCATGCAGGCAGGGAGGTAGGGAGCAGCAGGCAGTAGGCTGGCA
>NW_010572486.1:0-491 GCF_000687285.1 Phaethon lepturus
TTCCAACCTTAGTGATTGTGTGATTCTGTAAATGAGGTGATACAGGTAGCGTGAGAGTTGTTGGTATTTGCTGCTGTTCATTCTTCCCCGGTCACGATAGTCCTGCAAAATCCCGTGATATTTCTAATCATCGACACGATAATCGTTTTTGTTCTGTTTTGCTTTGAAATGTTGCAGTTTGTAATACTGAGAAAATGGGTAGGCATATTTCAGGTTTCTTTCTGACCTGCAAGGATTTAATTTTGTTCATTTTAGCAGCTGGGTTGAAAGGAAAGTTGTTGCAATTCTGGTTATGTTTAGTCTCAATTTTTGCTATGCCGTGATGGTGCTGGATGGTGAAAATTAAATACTCTTCTTTTGCCTCATCTTCAGAACTTTAAAAGCATTTTGATGATTTGATTTCTAATGCTTGAAGCTGAGGAGGTACCATTTTATATCTGCCACCACTCCATTGCCATATTTCTCAAAACCATGACTGTAAAACACCCAGA
>NW_010572487.1:0-492 GCF_000687285.1 Phaethon lepturus
GGCCCCCCTCGGAGTCCTAACTTAATTTGCAAGATGTTTTCCTTTCCGAAGCAGAGGGAGCAAACACACCCTCCCGCTTTATTTCAAACAGGGAATGGGACCCAGCGTTTCCACTTGTAAAGGTAACGAAGTTGTCTTGAAATGATCTCAAGATAGTGTCAGGAGGTAAAGATATGGTTGTAAACACACACAGAGTTGCTTTATATATTCGACGTTTAAATAAACAGTGGGAAATGCAACTCTACTAGGTGATCACTTCTACATCCAATAAACATATGTGTGGCTGTGTTTATGTATAAGCATATATATATGAGACTGTTTATATATACTTTATAATTCCGTGTTTTAGCTGAGTAAACCAAAAACAATTATCAGGAATTACTGCTGATGCTGGCAGTTTCAGACAGCCTGGCACGTATTTGGGACAAACCTTTAGTAATGGGCAATTTCACTTAAATGAACTCAGACTGCGGTGTCGCCCCTGTGCCGCTC
>NW_010572488.1:0-492 GCF_000687285.1 Phaethon lepturus
AGGTATACGATCCCACTTTTGGGACAACATGGTTGGGTTTGGCTTGGGGGTGTGTTTTGTGTTTAGGGTTTTTGTTTTGTTGGGATTTTTTGTTTGTTTGATTGTTTTTTGTTTTTTCACGTAACACTTGTGTGGAAAAGGATTCTGCCACCATAAAATAAGGATCTATTGCTATATGAAATGTAGGCCCTTAAGAACACAGGAAATATACTTGCCAAATGAAAATTAAGAAAATTAGACTTGTTTTCTAAGATTTAAAAAAACAAGTTAGAATAGAATAAATAAGCTGACATTGCCCCTTAACTACTTTTGTCCAATGTGAAGGAAAAACATTTTATTGCCTGATTTCAGCCAATGGTGCATGTAAGGTTGTGTGGAAGGAGAGTGTATGATCCATTAAGGCATCTGGTCAAGGACATGTTTCAGTGCAAAACGGAAGCCATAAACAAGAACATACTGGAACACAAACCTGACTGACAAATGATAAGGGAG
>NW_010572489.1:0-490 GCF_000687285.1 Phaethon lepturus
GATGATGTACACTGATTTTCTTCCTCTCAACACAAATTACTCTCTTTTTCTGCATGCATAGTTACAAAACCAAATGGATGTAGACAGAAGTGACAAAACCAACCTGTTAAGTTCATCATTACTAATGATGAGATGGCGGGTGGGGGAGAATCTAAGGCTAAACAAATGTTTCACACTTCAAATTTAATTAGTACCCTCTTGTGCTCTTGAAAGGTATTTGTTTGTTATTTGGGTACCATCTGCTTCTCTTGCCCAGGAGTACAGCAGCTTGCATGGAGTAAAGCACTATGTTTGCCAGGTCTCCACAGTGAATGCTCAGCTTGGAAGAGTGAATCAATGCTTCTTCCAGACCTGCGTTTTTCATGCTGGTGTTAGCATTCAGAAATGCCGAGCTGTGCCAGTAAGGAAAAGGCTGTAATCTAGATAAGAGTTTTTAACATTGAAAACTTTATTCAGATTTTGGTCCTTTTACTTCAGGAATTTTGCATTA
>NW_010572490.1:0-492 GCF_000687285.1 Phaethon lepturus
CCCGCTTTGCTGCTGTGCTTGTGGTGCCGGGCGGCGGCGGAGCGGATCCGCTACGCCATCCCCGAGGAGCTGGGCAGAGGCTCGCTGGTGGGGCCGCTGGCGCGGGACCTGGGGCTGAGCCCGGCGGAGCTGCCGGCACGCAAGCTGCGGCTCAGCGCGGAGAAGCAATACTTCGGCGTGAGCGGGGAGAGCGGGAACCTGTACGTGAGCGAGAGGCTGGACCGGGAGGAGATGTGCGGCGAGTCGGCGTCCTGCTCCGTCAGCTTCGAGGCGCTGGTGCAGAACCCGCTGAACGTCTTCCACGTCGAGGTGGCCATCCGGGACGTCAACGACAACGCGCCCGCCTTCAGCAAGGCAGCTCTCGACCTCGAGATCGGTGAATGGACGCTTCCTGGTGCCCGTTTTCCGCTGGAGGCGGCTCGAGACGCGGACGTGGGCAGCAACTCGCTGCTGACTTACCAGCTCACCAGCGACCCGTCCTTCACTCTGGCC
>NW_010572491.1:0-491 GCF_000687285.1 Phaethon lepturus
ATTCTGTGATTCTGTGTTTATGAGAACTCAGCAATTTGTGTCACATTGTTTACAATGACAGATTAGCTTGTGCTGTGGGCTGCTCATGCTTACATGGGTTTATTCTGCAAGTAGAATATTATCCTAGGACTGATCATGAAGTAAGAAGCATGTTACTCTATGGGAGTGTCCTTGGATAATGGAAGTTTAAGAAATAAACTTACACCAACCACACAGGCAAATATCTTTTCTCTGTCACCTTCAGAAGTCACCAACATTTTTTCTCATTGTCTATGTTTTTCAATATTTAGAAAATATGAGGTAAGAAGATGATGGGCATTACTATCGCGCTGTACTGTGGCCCAGGGGAAGTGACGTTCAGGACAAGTGAATGCCAAAGCTTATCCAGTGTTCATTGGTATTCAGCAGCAAGTGAACCAGTACTCTACAGAGTAAAAACAAAGACACCCTCAAAATACATGTTTCTCCAATTTAAAAAATTTCCCTCCCCT
>NW_010572492.1:0-492 GCF_000687285.1 Phaethon lepturus
GCAGCCTCTTTTCCAAGCGGGAATGTTTCAGGAAGTCGGCTATAAAGAGGAGCCAATCCTCACATCTTTCTATGAGGCTTTTTAGGTTTCAGGTATCAGTGTCAACACTGCCAGCGTCTCAATGCCCACACGCAAAATAAAACACTGGTCAACCTGTAGCTTCTCTTTTCTTCCGCCACAAACAACAAGTCCTGAACAGTGAAACCCTCCCACTCTCTACCCCAGGCTGGCAGCTGCTCTAGCCCAGGGGTTGGCTGTGAGCCTGCCGAGGAGCCATGGCCCCGCTCTGACAGGGCCTATCTGTGTCACCTCGACTCAGGCTGCTGGGAGAAAGCTGGGAGAAAGTCTGCAGAGAGGTGAGGGAGGTACAGATCACAAGGAGAGGCAGGATTGATGGGAGACGGGCTCGGAAGGAGCTCAAGGAGCCAGGAGGGAAGGTGGTGGCACCGTGAGGTATAAAGCATGAGAGGAAGAGCGCCCAGGGAGATCGGC
>NW_010572493.1:0-492 GCF_000687285.1 Phaethon lepturus
AGCGGGGTCTGGCGTGGGCTGCGCGGCAGCGGCGCCTGGGCAGATGGAGCCGCGTTTGCCCTCTCGAGCGTGCGGTTCTCTCTGGTGGGATGGGAAGCGGCAAGCCTGGGCTGGAGCGGAGGCAAAGGTCACCTGTTTGGCCCCGAGGGGCCTCGTGCTCAGGGACGCGTGCTAAAGGGGCGCAGAGCACCCTTTCTTCCGTCGTCCCCCATGCCAGAATTGCGCGCTCTCTCCTTGCTGTGCGGCAGGGTGACTTTCATGAGGTGTTGTCACCCCATGACAGCACAGGCTGACTAGCAAGAGGGCACAGCAGAAAGGGGCTCACCGAGCCACGGGGCTAAGGTGCTGTCCTGAAGGAAAGCAAGACAGTGATTTCTTCAGCAGAGGGCACTGACACATTTTGCAGTGGAAAACCTGTGTGGTCAAGCAGACAGAAATCCCACAGGAGCAGTCCTGAGGTCAGGGACCACGGCTCAGCCATTTTCAGAGAAG
>NW_010572494.1:0-491 GCF_000687285.1 Phaethon lepturus
TTTGTTCACCTTCTGAAGTTGACTACTCCAGGAAAGTACAGGAGATCCTGTTGAGTTGTAGAAAGTTATGTCCCAGGAATTTCTGTTCTTCTTGGGAATCTTTTTTCCCTTGGGCTGGGGGAGCAGGGGAGCTGCTAAGGGGGGAATTTCATTTTGGCAACCTCAGTTCTTTTCATTAACTCGTGCTTTGCCACTGTTCAGATAAAGAGGGTTATTTTTGTGTATAGTCAGGTAGTTCAAAGGTAGTCAGTGACTTTCGGCCTAAACATTTCCTAGAACATGACACTAAGTTCTCTTGTTCTTCAAGATTTAGACCTGCTCCTGAATTAATTTTCAGGTTCAAGGTTTATACCTCAAGATATTTCATGCTTTTTTGAAAAGCCCCAGATACTGCGAGTCAAGGATATTTAAGATATTAATGTTAAAAGGAGCTCTGTGTTTTCCAGGAGGGGGAAAAGGGAAGATAACCATGAAAATTACTTGACAAAAAC
>NW_010572495.1:0-493 GCF_000687285.1 Phaethon lepturus
CCGCAGCCTTGCCAAAGCCTGTTGCTATCAGCTCGGGACACATGTGCTATTGGCAAAGCTTCGGGGACACAATAATACAAACAGTTTTCATTGTCGAGTCAACAATGATGGGAGAAGGAGCCTGGTGCTATTACCGGTATAAAAGGCGCACTGTAGGCAAGCTCGGGACAGGAGGATGCAGTCGGGATCAACAGCGGGGTTTAGCAGATTACAGTTATATTTGTGTTCGGGAAGGAGAAATCGTCCACCCCCAGTGGGCTGGAGCCAGAAGGATGGAGCCGGGCGGGGGGTTTAGGCTGCAAGGAAAAACTCTTCGGGCCGCGCTGGAAGCAGCTGCAGCGAAGCGCTGATGGCAGCGGGTTTGGGCGAGGGCAGGAGGCAGGTTCGCAGCGCGTCAGCCCGAGGTCGTGCTCTGCCAGCTCGTGAGAAGTCGCCCGGGGAAAAAAATGGTGGTTGTACATGACTGAGGGGGCTGCAGGGCGAGGGAGGCTGC
>NW_010572496.1:0-493 GCF_000687285.1 Phaethon lepturus
GTACTTGAGAGCACACAAATCTCAGCACATGCGCAGAGAGCAGCAAGACCCCATTACAGCTCTTCCCCATGGCCAGGCCCCAGCCCCCAATGCTCAGCAGAGACTTACAGAGACAGTGAAATGTTGGGGGGCGCTACTGAAAGTCCCCGGCAGAGGAGCCATCTTTGAGGTGTGCTGTATGGCGACGGCTGTCGGTTGTATTTGTGTGGGCAACCGGATAATCACCTCACTCCGAGACCCTTGGAAAGGCCAGCAATACCCTGGAGAAGCATCTGGCTGAAAGCAGAGGGCAAGAGCAGTGAACATGAGGGCATGATGGGGCCCACTGCATTTCTGTGCAGCCAGCAGCACAGGCGGCACTGTGCCTGTGGGCTTTGCTTGTGCTTGAAACGAATGGTGTGTTGGGAAGTGGACAGAAGAGCCCGGCTGCCTTTCTGTCCCAGGAAAGAGGAAAACAGCCAGCCAGTGGGGAACATCTGATAGCCTGTACCTG
>NW_010572497.1:0-490 GCF_000687285.1 Phaethon lepturus
AGGGCCATTTTGATCAGTGTGCCAGCGTGTGGCATGTGCACAACTGCAGCGGGGGCTGCCCTCGCTCATCCCCTGAGCGCACAAGACACAGCATCCCTGCACTCAGCATCACACCCCTTGCTGACTGCTGCCACCGGCCTGAGTCCTGAAACTGCGCTACTTCCAAAGGGAGGACAGAGGAAGACCTGTCAAAAATGGAAGAAAAGTCTCTCCAGAGTATTGCCTTGCAAAGCTGATCTTCTGCTTCCTCACTATCCAGAACAGGAGGTCTACAGCTGCACCAAGCACATGCAAATTCTGTAGCCACACAGCTTCTCAGGGACCCCGTGCCCTGTTGCACCTTCCATCAGACATGCCCAACTGTCCAACATCCTCTGCACCTGCAGTGCTATGGCCAGGGCAGCATGTCCCTGCTCATCTCTCTGGCCAACCCTACTTCCAGCACTCCAAAGATGAAGCAACCCCCAGGGAACTGCAGCCTGTGACTCCC
>NW_010572498.1:0-492 GCF_000687285.1 Phaethon lepturus
TCAGGAAGACAAAACAGGATAGGAACAGAATTTAAAAGGTCCCTGACTGTATAGTTGCATGGCCAGAGGAAAGCCATCAGGTAATTGTCGCTGCACTCGGTGGTGGCCGGGGCACTGGTTGTGCACATAGCTCCTAACAATCCCCCATTGTGCTCCTCTCTCGTGGGATTTGACTTGGACATCATTTTCCACTAATGGATGCTGCTCATGAGCAAACAACTATAAATCACTTTGGTCAACTTAACCCAAAGACATGTGCCAAATTTTAGTGTCAAACTGTCTAACGTGCATTTCCTAATAAATAGAAATGTTTTTTAGCAGGAAACAAACAACCAGCAACATGGATTAGGATGAAATCATCCAACCGCAAGGAGAGACCCAGATGGCTCTGGATTTCCTGGTAGAGCCCAGAGCTCCAGTGATCTGCCGCAGTGAGCCTGGCCCCGAGGAGTATGGAGGGATATACGCCCTCGCTGTTCTGCTAAAAAAGGC
>NW_010572499.1:0-492 GCF_000687285.1 Phaethon lepturus
CCATGCCTCATCCTGACTGCTTTATCTTTATGCTTATGTGAATATCTGCCACCTTCTGCAACTATGTCTAATTTATTTTCCACTTACTGCTTTGTTCATCTATGTCCCACAATTTCAATGATCAAAGAATGCCTTACGATGGCATGAATTACATCAGCAAAAGATTGGAGAAGAGAGAATACCACCAACAACTGTTGCCCACTTTAGATCACTGAATTCCAAGGGGGAGCAAAATTACCACCTGTAAGTATTGTGGGACATGGCCCTCCAGCCACAATGCACTGTAAAGCAAATGCTCCTTTCATTTAAAAAGCATTATTGTTATGCAAAATGCCAGCCTTATTTTAAAACATTAGATAACTTGGGCATAATTTTGAATTCCTTTCTCTTATCACAGATATTGATAGGGATTTGGACTGAATAAGAAATATAGGCTAAATCCTTAATCCTGTCGTCTTTAACTGTTCCTGCTCCTCACTGCTGTTTTTCTTT
>NW_010572500.1:0-493 GCF_000687285.1 Phaethon lepturus
CCCCAAAAAACCCTTTTTCCCCTCAAAACCCCTTTTTCCCCTCAAAACCCACGCCAAACCTCACTTTTTTCAAGAAATACTTTTTTCCTCTCCCCCCCCCAATCTTTTTTACTCAGAACCACCATTTTTCACCAAAACCTCCTTTTTTCTTCCCACCCCCCCTGCTATTTTCCATCAAGCCAAATTGAGGAGAAAAGTGGGGAAAATGAGCAAAAAAGGGTTTTTTCCCCCCTTTTTCCTAAAACAGGAAGCAGGGGGTCGAGCAACAAGGATTTTTTTTGAAAAAACCACTTTTTACTCAACTTGCCTGGTTTTTCCCTCAGCCCCTCCCCGCTTCCTGCCCCCCCAAATCCTTTTTTTCTCCAAAATCCACATTTTTCCTCAAAAAAAAAAAAAAAGAGTCATTTTTCCCCTCTGGGTGCCCAGACCTCGAGAGATTGGGGTGCTGGAGCCCCGAAGAACTGGGGTGTCTGGGTCCTGAGGGATCGGGGTG
>NW_010572501.1:0-490 GCF_000687285.1 Phaethon lepturus
CTCTGCCCCATCCAGCTGAGGAGGGGAGTGATCGGGTGGCTTTGGTGGGCACCCGGCATGCAGCCAGGGTCAACCCACCACAGTGAGGAATAGCAAATGTCTTACTTGTGTGGTGGAATTTGTGTTTAAGGAAAGAGGAAAGAATACAGACTCCCGGAGACTCACCTTAATGATGTTGAGCAATTCACGTTGGTCAATGCAGCCATTGCCATCTACATCATACAGCTTGAAATACCACCGCAATTTCTGCTCCATCTTCCCCCGGAGAACGAGGCTGAGGGCAGCCACATATTCCATGAAGTCAATATATCCATCCTGTGGGAAAACAAAAACCAAATTGTGACAGGAACAATCTGAGGGAGTTACGGCTCTGGAGCTGTTTTACCTTATTGTGCTTTAGATTCGCAGCTAAAAATGAAAAAAAAACCCAAATGGCACAGAGACTTGGACTTAGGAGAAAGCTTTGGTACACATACACACACACACACAC
>NW_010572502.1:0-492 GCF_000687285.1 Phaethon lepturus
AGTTATATTTCACTTCGCCACTGAGGGGAGCAATTTCTTGACGAAATTGTGTTGTATACTCGAAAGGCTTAATAAAACCCCAAAAAATTGGTAGTACTTATTGTTTTACAACTGTGTACTGTACATATCCTGATTTCAACTTTGCTTTTGTTCTCTAGGGTGAATAACTGCATTGGATTTTCTAACTACAAATTCTTTCTACTGTTCTTAGCCTATTCTTTGTTGTATTGCTTGTATATTGCTGCAACAGTCTTCAAGTATTTCATTAAGTATTGGACAGTAAGTTGTGAAATCTGGTTACTTTTTCATATCCTGTGAGTCTGGTGGGGTTTAGTCCCTCTTGTTACTTTTTTGCTTTCAGTCAATGGAGGGTCTGCATTTCTTCCGGAAGGCATTTTCCTGAGCCCTTTTTTGAGTACAGCTCCCATTACATGTCTGAAATGCATAATGTGAGAAGCAAATAGACTTCAGGAATTTCAAATTGTAGAGTTA
>NW_010572503.1:0-491 GCF_000687285.1 Phaethon lepturus
AAAAAAAAAAAGAAACTCTCATTTATCGAGGTATCTAAACTAGTTCAGGTGCCTTTCTGGAATGGATGTAAATAAATATATGTAAAAGGTGAATGTAGGTGGACTAGCAGAGCACTACTGTTTTACAGCAAGGATCACGACATTTTAAAATATTCATTCAGGATCATTGTAGTACTCCCCTTATGTGAGTTTTTCATAACTTCATTGAGCAGAGTCACAGAAAACAAAGATAACCAGCTCTAAAGGTGGGAAGGAGGGCGTGACTGCAATTTATAAAATAACTCTGTGGAAAATTTATCCTCTTCGTCTTCATCAGATTTTTCAGAATCTGGAAGTCTAGAGGGCAGATGATTCCATCCATTGTCAACGTCTGTATTACTACAGAGTGGCTCTTCCTCTGGGTGCTCTTGTTCATATAAGGAGCTTAGACTAAGTGTCTAACTGTTAACAGGCTAAGATTAATGGGCCCATGTGAACCTCATGAGGATCAA
>NW_010572504.1:0-493 GCF_000687285.1 Phaethon lepturus
TTTTTACTGTGAGGTTGGACAAACATTGGTGTAGGTTTCCTGGAAGAGTTGCTGTCTCAGTCTGCGGAGAATCAGAATCCAATTAGAAACAGTTCTGCACAATTTGCTCTACCTGACCCTGCCTGAGCATGGAATTTGGGCTGGATGACCTCAGAAGGTCCTTTCTAACCTCAGTGATTCTGAGGTGAAGCCTCAGAAGAAGTCATTCTGCAGGTCAGAGATCAGAGCAGTGGGGCCCATGGCCAGGCAAGGGCACAACGGTTGGCTGAGGTGGAGACTGGCATGCCTACAGTGTAAAGGCAGCTACAAATAGTGACACATTATGTTACCAGGCACCCAACGTGTGACTTAATTATCACCAAGTGCAGGAGACACTAAAGTAACATCTACTGCAATGAAGCAAAGATGTGAGATTTGATCTAACTTGAAGTGTCACTACTGGGGGATCCAGGGTTTTGAGTTAGAATAGAATATTTCCTTTTGGAAGGGACCT
>NW_010572505.1:0-494 GCF_000687285.1 Phaethon lepturus
TTTTCCTAATGTATTTAGGAGAGGAGTGCCCCCTAGTGATAACTGAAAATCTTTTTTTCTTAACATCAGGCAAGAGGTGTTTTAGAATGCAGACTGTTATTAGAATTTCTGTATTTGCACATTGTCTGAGCAATAATTTTCCCATTTCTTATTTTAAACATTTTTACATGTTTACAATACAAATAAAGTATTTTATTTCTTTTTAATTATTTATGTAGATAAAATGGATATTACTTGACAATAAGAGTGCTTCTGTTTGTTGCTTACACTAATTATACTTATAAAAATTCTTCATCCTGGAAACTTTGCTTGCAGATGATAGAACTCATGCCTTTACAGTTACCTTAAGCTTTTCTGGCACCCCAGTGTAATTGCACATGTGTTTTAGGGCTGCTTTCTTTGAGAAGCTAATGCAAGAGCACCAGTAAGAGCCATGCAGCCTTACAATTTTTACAGCAACTAGCATTTTCACAGAACCACAGAATCACTAAGGT
>NW_010572506.1:0-494 GCF_000687285.1 Phaethon lepturus
GCTGCTGCACTGGTGGTGACGAGCCCTCGGTTCTTGCAGCTGCCACGTGTCGCTGGCAGCGATGAATTTGCTCCCCGTCCTTGTCCTGCTGGCCGTGTGCTGGCCTGTGCACGGCACGTGGGACAACTGTGGGTAAGTGGCCCAAGGCCCTGGGAGGGAGCTTGGGCAACCCTTACGGGGTTCACTGGAGGGTGCCCGCTTCTCCCCCGTGGCCACACTACAGCCTCCCAAACCCCAATGTGGGAGCCTCCGTTCCTTGGCAGCACCCACGCTGCTGGCACATCTCATCTACGGGGCTACAGCAGAAACAGGGGCGGAGGGATGCACGCCCCACGGGGTTCCCTGGCCCTGCTGTCCATACGACGCCTTGTGGGGAGGGAAGACGGCTGTCCTTCAGCCTGGACAGCAGCAAGCCATCGAGCAGGACAGTAATGACTTTCTGGTTATAGAGGGACCTGCGGGCTTCGGCCCATGGCTTCTTACTACGGCATGTC
>NW_010572507.1:0-495 GCF_000687285.1 Phaethon lepturus
AGTCTGTGCTTTTACCTAGCTGTGGCACTTGCCTCTCTGTGACATCCCAGATCTCGGCTGCTGGCAAGCAGCAGACCTCCCTTGACTGTGCACCCCGCCAGCAGATGGGTGCCTCGGTGCCTCTCCACAGTCACACACTACTAGCACTCGCCGTGTCCTTCTGCAGCTTTCACTATGTGCTGCTGGTGCGGCTTCTCCCTGTGAATTTTGTTCATGGGTCCTGGCCGCTGCCGAGGTTTCGTATCTGTTGCTGGTTGGTACATAAAAGGAAAGGGAGCGAAGTGACAGCGTGGTCCCAGGCGTCATAAGAGACCATGGTGCTTCCTGCTCCAAGGCGTTGTCTGTTTGCTGTTGAAGCCCTTTGTCTGGTGCTCCTTGCAGGTCAGTGCCACAGGGCCCTACTACTTCTTGCAAAGTCGCAAGTAACACTCTGTTTCTTGTTCACCCTCCCTTACACAGCATCACCTGCTAACTTCCTCCTGCAGCTCCTCCACC
>NW_010572508.1:0-494 GCF_000687285.1 Phaethon lepturus
CCTTTGGTGCAGAGTTGTTACTATATAAGGAAGATAAAAGCTTTCGTCATCAGAGCAGTACATTAATATTCCTATTGTGTGTTTGGAAAAATAAGTCTGGCATGCTAGCAACTGCAATGAAATAATCCATCATCATTTCATCACCGAGTAGAGCAATCGTTAAACAAAAGTGGTGGGTTTCATTTGGAGGCCCACATGATTTGGCCAGGCTTCCAGAAGGGCGCCAAAAATCTGGGGTGAGAGCATTCCTCGGCTGCACGGAGGGGCACTGCCCCTGCTCTGCCAGGGATGTGGGGAGGCATTCCCGGGATTTAACGCCAAAGAGAGGGTTAAGGTTACCAGCCTACTCGCGGCCTTTGGTTATTTCATCAAAGCGGTCTGCTGGGTAAATGCAGAGGAAGAGGAAAGGGAGTCAGGACACCCCTCGACACGTTGCAGAGGGACCCAGGCAGTGAAGCACCCTCCACACCATGGCTGTGTGTCAGGGGACGGGG
>NW_010572509.1:0-489 GCF_000687285.1 Phaethon lepturus
TTCAATGGAGAATGCCAGCTTTGGGAGTTGGAGGTGGAGGTTTAAGTCCTCTCTCTCTGAAGGTGGGCTAGCTCTGAGAAGGGTTGGAGCCTCCAGTCTTTGGCTTACAAGGCCAATGTTTTTATAAACTATCAGAGCGTCTTAGTAGTTGAGTATCTTATTCTCTAGGGCTGCTGAGGCGGGGAGGAGGATTAGGAGGATGGTGAAGTAGGTGATGGAGGCTAGTTGGCCAATAATGATGAAGGGGTGCTCTACGGGCTGGCTACCCACTCATGTAAGGATGAGGAGGTTAGCAGTTAGGGCTCAGAATAAGAGTTGGGAGAGGGGGCGGAAGGCTATGGAGCGCTGTTTGGATTTATGGAGGAGGGGGATTAGGAAGAGTACGAGGATTGAGGCTGCTAGGGCTAGGACTCCCCCTAGTTTATTGGGGATTGAGCGGAGGATGGCATATGCGAACAGGAAGTATCACTCTGGCTTAATGTGTGGGGG
>NW_010572510.1:0-495 GCF_000687285.1 Phaethon lepturus
CCTCCGCTCCCCGCGAGGACGCCCGCACGGGGGGTGCGCAACGGGGTGGGGAGCCTGGCTGGGGGCGACCCCCGGGCTGAGCAGGTAGAGCTGGGTTTGGCACCTGAATTCGCGGCTGCTCTCCATTGTGCGCGTCACGCCACACCGATGCAGATGGACTTTCGTCTGCAATTTCAGAGCTTGCTGTTTTGCAGGATCCCTCTGCGGTTCCCCAGGACTGTTCCTCCTCTGCGCCACCCTCAGCTACTCAGGCTGACTGTAAATTAGCTGGGATAATGAAGTAGAAAAGAACTGTAAGTGTTGGGAGGAAAAAATCAGATAACAGAAGAAAATGCAAAATGCAAAAATAAAAACAAACCCCACAACGATAACGCGCTGTGATTAAGCTGCTTAAAGAAGTGCAAACGAGTTCCATTGAAAATAAAAACAAGTGGTGCTTACAGCCGGCACCAGAAATAATCACAACAAAATCACAGAAATCACAGAAACACTAGG
>NW_010572511.1:0-496 GCF_000687285.1 Phaethon lepturus
GACGGAGCTGGCATCCTCCACCCACGCCGCCACTGGGCTCTGCCTGCACACCCGTCCCGCGTGTCCTGGAAGTGCTGGTGGGCTTCTCCCACCCTCGTGGCCTTGGAGGACGTGGAGACCAAAATCAAACTCAGTGCAGCAGAAGCAGCCCCAGCTCGTCGGCACCAGCTCGCCGTGGACAATGTAATGGAAGATGAGATTTAAATAAGTTGTGTCAAAAATACTGCTTACAAATTTCATCTTGCAATAAATGATCAATGAGGAGTTTAAAACATTTCCACTCTGGGGATTTCTTTTTTTTTAAAGATTTAATTTTTTCCTTCTTCTGTAAATGCCAGTCACCTGTACCCAGGAACCAGCATTTTCTGACATTTCTCTGCGCCTTCTCAGGTGCGACGAAACGGTAGCACGAAGCAACCGGCAACGCACATTCTACACACTTTTCAGCCCCCCCAAAAAACCCACGAAATCCCCCAAACACTCAGCCTTTGGCCCT
>NW_010572512.1:0-496 GCF_000687285.1 Phaethon lepturus
TCCCCACCGGCTCCTCCATGAGCAAAGACGGACGATGGCAACCTTGCCCGCCCGTGAGCACCCAGCCAACCCCCCCAGCAGCCCCCGGCCTCCTCGGGTGCCCCTCAGCGGCTCTCCAGGAGAGCTTGGAGACCTCTTCAGACAGCATCAGGCAACGCACCCTCACGGCACCCGGTCCCGCAAGCGGGGAGACCCGCAGGGGGCTGGCGAGGCCGATGGCAAATTGCTTTCTCCTCCCCGCGCTCAGGGCGGGGAGCGGTACCCCGTCCGTTCCACACGGGTGCCCTGTAAAAACAGTAAAACGGTAAAAAAATACGGCATATAAACCACCCCAAATAGCATCCAGGCATGTGAAACACTATAAATCCCAGGAGGCTGCTGGGAGAAGAGCGATGTTCGGATCGTGCCTGCTCCATCCAGGCCGTCTCCTCACGGGCCGTAAATCAGGGAGCTCCCCCGAAGCCCACGAAATTCAGTTAAAAAGAGATTTCTTTCC
>NW_010572513.1:0-491 GCF_000687285.1 Phaethon lepturus
AGATAGATGGAGCTGGTGTCCTGTGTCCCAGGTGCACAGGAGATTTCTTCTTCTTGCACATCAGTGGCCTGAGTGCAGTAACAAGAGGCCCAAAGGCCCTGATGAGCCTCACCTGGGGTCTCTCCCGCCTCCCCCTTCCCTTTGACCCAGGGCCCTATTTAAGCTCTGTCCTGAGCCCTTAGCCCTCCCTTCAGCTTGGTGGTGGCAATGTCAGTCTCCTGTTCTTTTGCAGAGTTGATTCTGCCCGACTGTGTGCCCCTTGATCTAGACCCCTACTTTCCCACTGGAAGCCCAGGCTCTCCTTGGGTCTGCCTGGTCATTATGGCTCTGGTCAGTGATGAGTGGGCTCTGCTGACCCAGGCTACCAAGACTGGACCTTCTCCTGACCCGAGGGCTGACTGCCCTGCTTGATGTCAGTCTTGCTTCATTGCCATCAACTTGCTGCTTGAGCTGGACTCTGGACTGCGCCTGGCTCGTGTCTCTGCATTTTC
>NW_010572514.1:0-494 GCF_000687285.1 Phaethon lepturus
ATGAGAGGTTTACTCACTGAATCCTAACCCACTATTCATGTAACCATTAAAAAGAGAATGCCTGATGCATTACTCCAATTTTGCATTCTTCGATCCTGAATAACCTCAGTGAAGGTTAGACGGCCAAGCTGTGCATTACTGAAGAAATAACTTCTTGAGAATAATTTTTGGCAATTTCCTTATACAGTAATTTAGCTGCAGTCTGTACGCCCAGCTTTCAAAGAAGTCTGCATGAAATTATCCAGTATACATATATGAATGAGTTTCATGTCTTCAAATACTCGGATTTAGAATGTTCAAATTTCTATTACACCATTGTTCTTAAGTTTTATTCTGAACTTCATTGGTTTATATATTAAGGTTCAGAAAAACACCACCATGACACAACACTGGAATTTGTCAAAGGAGCAACAAAGGCTTACTGTATAGGTATAGCTCTACACTTGTTTTAATTGCAAGTAATAGAACTGATAAGATAATTGTCCAGCTATTGA
>NW_010572515.1:0-495 GCF_000687285.1 Phaethon lepturus
ACAGGCTCCTTTCATGTGGCTCCGGCAGCTTCGCATCTGGGTGTTACGGAGCGGGTACTGACTTGCTTGTGTGATTAAGGAGAGGTAATGAGGGACTGACAGGCTGTCAGGGCTGAGCTGGATCCACCCAGAACCTTCTCCAGATGCACCATCTGCATAATTGGCTCTTGTGCGAGCGTCGGTGAAACCCCAGTCATGTACATTAATGTAAACCAGCCCTCGTCATTCATCTTCTCGGTAGTTTGCTCCAATTTATTTCATCAGCATTTCCAAAGCTTTAGTACCAAATCTGCTTTCCTGTTTAGATTTTCTGTAAGCGCTTTATTTTGTGTCCATTTGCACGACGTTAGTAGATAGGGTTGAAGCTTTTGCATATTTTTGGTGAAGGTGAAGAACTGTGGTACGTTATAACCCTGATTGCCATTTTTAAATGCACCGTAACTCAGGATTTTCTGCTCTGTATTTAATTGTATGGTTTTAAATATTTGTTTCAAA
>NW_010572516.1:0-496 GCF_000687285.1 Phaethon lepturus
TTTTTTTTTTTTTTTTTCCTCTAGGTCACTTTACAGGACAAGAATATCACTACATTAGAGAATAGAAGTAGAGTTCAATTTTTCATGTAGTTATTATATGTCAGTTCTAAGGACTCCAATATATACTCCTACTTTATCCTATTTTATCTACGATGGTATTCTTTCATCCTGAGGTTTAGGGTGCCTCCATTTTCAGAGGAACTTATGTGTATTTTCATTGCATGAGCCAACTTACCTTAAAATTGGATGAATCGCCCTAGGAATGTGCCTCTTATCTCTTCTGAAAATAGAGTATGGAGCATGTACCAGGCGTTTAGCTTTCTGATGGTTACACCAATACACAGGTCTTCCTGGGAAGCAGAAAGATCAGATTTGAAAGAAAACTGAAAATAAATGTTTTCCTCCAGTGCCTTCACCAATGTTAGCCATCAGAAACAAGTGTCATAGAATCATAAAACCTCAGGCTGGAAGGGACTTCAAGGATCACCTGGTCCAA
>NW_010572517.1:0-489 GCF_000687285.1 Phaethon lepturus
CAGCCACTCAGAAATGGTACAAACACAAGCTGGGTTCCCCTGTTCATTGCCCCAAGTTTTTCCATCCTCAGTCATCCCATTCCTTTCTCCCTCTTTTCAAAAATAGCAATCGACTATGCACAAGGAAGGAAGAAAACAGCAGGTTCGAAGTGTCCCAATACCTTCAAGATGACAGCCATAATGCAGCCGTAGCCCAAAAAATAATAAAACCATTCTACAATCAATGCAAAAACCATTCCCGGGTGCATTTTTTGACAGATGGCTGAATTCTTACTAACAAACAGCAAAGCACACAAAAGAGCAGAAAATATCTTAAAACAATAACAGTTTCCACATTGAAAAACATATCCAAAAGAAAGTCTGTTTGGGCTGCAGCTGTGTTAAAAATTGGCTTAAAAAGAAAGAGTTATGGTCTGATACACAGTTGTGGGGAATTGCTCCCACATATCAGAGAAGTATTGGTATCCTACAGCTCAGTGTAACAATCTT
>NW_010572518.1:0-495 GCF_000687285.1 Phaethon lepturus
CATTGCCACAGTTTCTGTAAGATACGTGCTCATTTGGTAACATTAACCCATGAAATTGAGTGTAATTCGATTTGAAAATACAAGCCAGCTTGGTCAGATGCTTGCAGTGCATGTTACTGTCACTTTGTTGCCGTTGTTTGGCCAGTGTCGTTTCTTTGCTTTTTCTGGGAGAGGAGCACTAACGTGTTGGCATGGTGACATGTTTGAACTCCAGTACTAGTTTACGTTGCATACTTAATGTTGACCTACAGAGAGAGCCATTCTTAAAATTCTAGTGCCCAAATCCAACTCTCCTGTTAAAAGAGCCATGGTGAAAGCCACAACTAAATGACAAAGGTAGAGTTTAAAATGAAGGGCCTTCAAGTGAACGTAGAGACCCCGTGTAAATCCTGTTTGGACCAGACTTAGAGATGTAGCGAATCCTAATAAATATCCATGCTCAGTTAGCAGTGCATTGGAACATCACTTGCATGCACCTTTTTATTGTCTGAGAAG
>NW_010572519.1:0-495 GCF_000687285.1 Phaethon lepturus
CCCACAAACCTGAGACGCCAACTGGGAAAAACCAGCAACAAAAGGAAAAAACACACAAATACACGGACCGCCCCCCCCCCGCCCCCGAGGGGTGGGGTAGGAATTCAGATGTAGCATGTTTTAGTAGGTTTGTTATGAACAGATGTCAGAGTCCAATACTCTCTGACGAGGTTGTTGTAGATGGTTCCAGCCGTGGAGCGTGTAATGTTGAATATCTTCAGATGAAGAGAGCTGATGTTACACGGGATTTATGATTTATCAGAGTGATACAAAAAATATATTGCCAAACACAACACAGGTGTAAGCAACTGATGTAGCTGTTTACCTAAAACAAAGGCCACCTTCCGGTCCCTTTTGTGTTGAGATAATGTCAGCTTCCTTGCAACAGCTGTGGTTGGTCACACCGTCCATTATCCCCTGAGCTTCATGGGCACATCACACCTGTCCATCTCCTCTGAGCCTTCTACCATGGTAGGGTTTTATTGGTGAGTCACA
>NW_010572520.1:0-494 GCF_000687285.1 Phaethon lepturus
CATTTAACTAGGTAACTTAGAATAACTAAAATGTTCTCTCTGCACCTGCAGAAGGAGCAGATGCAGTCAGAAGTGGTTTAGCACTTCAACAGACTACTTGTGTCTGCATAGCTAGTGATTTCTGCTAGTTCAGTATTCTGATTTCCTTAAAGCTTTGGCAGCAAATATGTTCCACTTCATACTTTTGTCTTTTAAATGAAACATAGGATGCTCTAATGAGTTTAGGCCTGACTGTCACAGTAATAGTCTTAAACTAAAGTCTTTTAATGTATGGAAGAATTGCAACCAGTAATTTAAATAAATAACTCTGGATCTCTTTTGGTACATGATTGAATTTTTTAAAAATGCCACAGCTGATCTCTGGTTTGTTTGACATTCCTTAGGAGTATTTTTTCAGATAATGAGCTATGTGTGACAGTGAATTTTTCCGTGTTGGTCAAGGTCCTTCTCATCCTTATTTGCCTTCCAGGTAAAATGTTGCTTTTAATCCCTTC
>NW_010572521.1:0-496 GCF_000687285.1 Phaethon lepturus
GAAATTCAAAATTACTCAGTTCACTGACTGCCACTTCAGTTTCTCCCAAAGGGCAGGTCTGGAAGGGCCAGAGCTGTTGTGCTGCCAGATTTCTGTTTATGCTGCACTTAACATAACTGCCACCTGTCAGCAGCTGGCATACGGTTCAGATCCAGTGCATGGCTCACACATTTCAAAAGCAGAGGGATTACTGTATATCATATCTTTTCTTACAAGTACCATCTCACTGGAGTGGTTCAAAAGAACATGATCTGTCTCCTCTATAAACTGGTCAAGGCTACCTGGAGAGCACTGCGTAGGTGAGATTTGTTGTTTGATGCACATTTGGCAAATACGGTGTTGCCTATGCTAGACTATTGGACACACAGCTTAATCATACTGTAATAGTTCTTGAATGCTTTCTGGCATGCTGAAGTTTCTTTTTTCCTTCTTTTTAGTAACATAGGGTTCTGCATCTGGAAAGTGAAAAGCTGTATGTTACTTTTTTTTGGTGCCT
>NW_010572522.1:0-493 GCF_000687285.1 Phaethon lepturus
AACAAGCAATTTGTTCCTGCTGCGTTGGGAGCAAGGAGCTGGGCAACATTTAAAATTGGCCAAGGTATAGCTGTCGTTTAGGTTTTGCTGCAGTTCTGTAGGGTAAAATTTCACTCGATCATCCCTAGCCTAGGGGGCTCATATTTTCTTGTCCTTCCACTGAAGTGTCCCAAATAAAAAGCAGTTCTGATTGGGGTTACCTGACACCCACCCTTTCATAAGCTGTACATTAAAGTTTCCTAGGAAGAAGGAGCTTGCACTAAGAAGTTGTTTCCTAAAAAAAATCACAGAGTATTTGCCATTAAACTGTTTCAAAATACTGCTCTGTTCTTTGAAAGACTAAAACTAAGCACTGGTTCTTGTATTCAAAATTTTGGACGCCAACAGATGGATGGAGGCACCCCCCCATGCATCAATGAATCAAGAACATAAGTATTGTGCCACTGCACTTGAGGTTCTGCATTGGTTGGCTCTAGCTTGCTTTCCTATTAAT
>NW_010572523.1:0-496 GCF_000687285.1 Phaethon lepturus
TCTTCTTTTAGCATGCTGCTCTTACTTATGAGACCTGTAAACGTTTTTTTAATAGGACAGTATCGGGTTAACTTGAACTCATTTTCCTACTCTATAACATATAAAGGATGAAATTAAACTGCAAGTTCGATGCAGGATCTAAGCGCAACTCGGCTACAGCCGGTAACTGAGGGAGGCAAAATCGTACCATGCTGAACGCATCTCCGTGACCAACTTGTTGAACGTTCTCATTTTCCAGAAGCAGCTTTGTAAAACCCCCTTTCAGGCACATCCTCTCCCCTACAACGTCACCGTTACACGCTCAGCAGCGCCGATAAGGCCCCGGTAACGCCCATAGAGGGCGTTACCTCAGAGGGGCTGTCGCTGAGCTGAATTCATGGCCAGGCAGGGGCCAGCTCTGCAGCGCATATGAAGGAAGCACCTGCGTAAGAAGCTCTCCGTCACTCTGTACAGGTTAAAACACGTTTCCTCCCCGCTATAACCTGTAAGAACCAAA
>NW_010572524.1:0-496 GCF_000687285.1 Phaethon lepturus
ACCCAAACTATTCTATGATTCTATGCTGTGCACTAAGATTCAGGATTTCTTGCCTTAAACAGTTAGATCACACCATTGCTGCCTCTTCTGGGACTGAGCTCATAATGCAGATATTTTTCAGCGTTACTAAAACTTTCCCTTTTCCGAAGCCTTAATTTTCTTGCCTGTATCAACATGAAAATAATACACCTGAGTATGCAGCACAAACATATATGCAGTGGAATTGTGGTCTTCATTCATTAAATGATTCTATCTATTCCTTTAATGTAACTGTTAATACTTTTTTTGTGCTGACTGCTATACACAATACATTTCTGATATGTGAATAAGCGAAAAAGATCTGATTTCAGTTATCCTTTCGCAGATATTTTGATCTCCTCCCCACTGCCTGTGTTTTCTTATGCACAGAGGGAGAAAACAGGGTTATATTTAAGCCTTGACCATCTTTGAATTTGCTTCTACTCTAATTACAGAATCACAGAACCACTAAGGTTGG
>NW_010572525.1:0-497 GCF_000687285.1 Phaethon lepturus
ATCATGTTAGATAAATGCCTGTCTCTTAGTGGGATGCCCACATAATGTGGTAAGTGAATGAACTCTGCAAAGAGCTGTAACTGTCTACATACTTGTATGTGCGTCTGCATGGCTTCCTCCCTCCTCTGCCAAACTACTGCATGCCAGTACCAGGTGATATCAGTTGACTAGTCTGTCTGACTGGCAGCTAGAAGAGGCAGTGAATATCTTATGTACTACCATCAGTAGACAGTAGTAATGAGGTAATTTTACTCTGTGGTTTAATCTTTGTTTTATATACACCTGGATGTGTGTATACTAAGATGCCCAACTAATAGAAGATGGCAGGTTAACACGTGTTCCTTTCCAATAAGCCAAATGCCGTGTTCATTTTTGCTCTTTACCATTCCCAATTACATGTATATAAAACTCCTTTTTCATTATAATTTTCTGTGAGGCAGAAGTTAATGATTTATTTTAATAAAAATACTCCTGGCATTTTAGGAGGAAAAAAAATT
>NW_010572526.1:0-498 GCF_000687285.1 Phaethon lepturus
GCCTCCCCAGGAGAAGCCGCAACTCAGGACACAGTTTGCAGGCGAAGCGGAGGAGCCCTTGGGATGCCTGTGCAGCCCTGCCCCTGCAGCAAAGCAGCGACATCCACGCAGAGGGTCTCTGCGGGCAGTAGCCGGGCACTGATTTATGAGGGGGGTAAGCACCGCTCTGCAGCTCCAGCCCGCACCTGCCAGCACGCTGCGTGTCCCTGCCTCCCACAACAGAGAAGTCCCGTCTGCCGGTCCCTCGATATTCCTGCAGCCACAGCAGCTCAACGCTGGCTGCACGAGCCCGCCTGGCAAGCAGGGTGGATGCTCAGATAGCCGGTGCCTGCAACCTGCGCGCGTCTGGCCATGACCTGTCACAGCGGTGGCGACAGCATGGGCATCCCTTGCTGTGCGTCCCCACCGTGATTTATTACTCTGCCCTTGCAGAAACCTGATACCAAATCCACGGCAACTCCTCAGGTAGTGGCATTGTATCCTGTTTGGGACCATCAC
>NW_010572527.1:0-497 GCF_000687285.1 Phaethon lepturus
TTTTTTTTTTTTATTTGTAAGAGTCTCAAACCTACATTAAAACATAATATCATCTCCCATCATAATTAACATTGAAGTGACTAAGTTAGAAGTTGCTTAGTACAGAGCAGGCACTATTTTTTAAACACTGTTTACAAGAGAGATGTAATCAGATTTATCTTGGTGTATGGTTGCCCAACTGACCCATGCCCCTCCAATAACATTTAGTAACCGATGCCCAAATATAAATGGAAAGTATGAAAGAACACAGACTATCTTCTACTACTTGTATCTGAATCGAGGAATACAGTAAAGTCAAGCAGCAAAGGACAGGTTTTCAATTTGAATAGAAGGAGCACAGACAAAAAGGTACCTTTAAAACAAAAGAAAGAAAAAAAAAAAATGGCACTAGATACACACCACCTTGCAGGAAATCCTGCCAGATAGCATCTGCTATATAAAACTGGGATTTTTCACTGCAATTACATAATTTGCATAGGTTGTCTTAAAAAATAAAA
>NW_010572528.1:0-492 GCF_000687285.1 Phaethon lepturus
TTCAGATAAGTATTTTTCCTGGATTATCTGACATCTCCATCTGTTGTGGAACACTTGTATTAAGGAGGATGTTTAAAATGCAACGGGTTTCTTGGTCCCTAACGGTGATATAGTGAATCACTTATTATTGCATTACTAAGCAATAAACAGAAAAGACATATTTTACTAACATGTTCTTGAAACAAATGTGTTTGCCAGTCAAAGAGACTTCAACAAGCCAAAGAAATGGAGAGACATGAGCTGATGAATTTCAATGGAGGGAAATGTGAAATCCTGCAGGTAGAGAGGAATAATCCCCTGAACCAGTACACACTGAGGGCTGACTGGGTGGAAAACAGCTTTGCAGAGAAGGACCTGGTTGTCCTGCCTGACAAGAAGTAGAACTTGAAGAATCAATGAGCCCTTAGGGCAAAGGCGGCTAATGGTTTCCTGGACTGCATTAGACAAGTGTTGCCAGCAGGTCAAGGAAGGGGATCCTTCCCCTCTACTCAG
>NW_010572529.1:0-486 GCF_000687285.1 Phaethon lepturus
ATCCACTGTTTTTGTGGGTTCTTTTGTGGTTCAGTGAAAAAATTCATTATTATCATGACTCCTTTCAACACAAGCTGCTATCACTGCATTGTCAGTTTTCAGTTACAGGAGGCTGAAACATTTTCCCTGCACAGGTAGTGTTGGTGCTTGTGTGTCAAGACTTCCCAAAAATCTGTTAACTACTTTTTTTCTAAAAATCTTCCATCAGGGGTTGGAAATGTGGATAGGGTAAAACGGAAACGGTCTCAAGAGGGTTTTTTTGCACTCTGGTAAATTCTGACTTCCCTTTTTTCATAAACCGTCACAGTGGTTTTGCAATATTGGTAAAGCTCCTGTGACAAGATCAGAGCCCTGTGTGTATCTGCTGTGAGTATCTGGGGAGTTGGCCCAGTTTGCACAGTTTTGCCTTTCTTTCTGATGGTGGAAATTCCCTCTTTACTGATTGTGATTGATAGGCAAAGTTTACTGTCACAGCTTTCACATCTC
>NW_010572530.1:0-500 GCF_000687285.1 Phaethon lepturus
CGCTGCCGTGCTCCCTCCCGTCTCCGCAGGCAGCTCATACGTAACCTGGAGCCCAAAAACGCACCCACTGTGTGACCGTCCTGCGTAGCGCCAGCAAACGGTACTCTTCAGTGTGAAGAGAAATAGTTTTTCCGTCCCAGGAAGGCAGTCTCTAACACGAAATACTTCTTCAGCTTTTTTTTTTTCCCAGGTCTGCCAAAGCCCTGAAGATTAAAGTGCTCTATTTTGGTGCTCAGCGGCGTGTGGCTGGGTGGGTGTTTGGAGAAGCGTGGGACCGCTGAAGAAATTGTGTATTCAAAGGGAAGGGCTGGGGTTTGGGTTTCTTCCCTCATAATTAAAATATTCTCATTCAAAGAGAATAATTTATTTTAAATGTCTTTTTTTTCCTTTTCTTCTTGACTAATTGGCAGACTTCTCTTACGTTTCACTCTAACCGCATGCTCCTGAGGCATCCTCTAACCACAGTTTTCTTTGGATTTAACAAAACGGTCCTTTCTTCC
>NW_010572531.1:0-497 GCF_000687285.1 Phaethon lepturus
TTTTTTTTTTTTTGATCAAAACTTACCTGAAAATAACTACTGCAAGTTAAAAGTCAGGATATAAACCACCCATCTATACATGTATATATTTGCAGAAACTATTAACATATTTCATGCCAGTAGTGAATGAATCAAGATCATTATGAAGGCAGCTCCTTATTAGAAATCTCACCTTTAAATCCAAATGAAGAAACCTTGCCTGACTGTACATGAGTTAGAGTAGACTGTAATTCTTCTCCTCCTAATTAAACTGATTTTCTAATTTCATTTGATATGCAAAGGTTTTCATCATCCTCTCCAGTGCGCTGGTTTAATACTGATCTCTTAACATAGAAAAAGAGCCAACAGAAGAAATTAGGGGAAAAAAGACTGTAGAATAGAGAATGCTGTCATTTCAAGCATCTTTACTGCAATAATTATATAAAAACAAGCAATCTCTGAATATCATCATTTCATAATGCAAAGATATTTTAAGCTGCTGAAACTCTTTTAATTTA
>NW_010572532.1:0-500 GCF_000687285.1 Phaethon lepturus
CACACTGCCCGGCTCGGGCACGGGGCACGAAGCCAACCGCTCCCTTCCCGGCTCTGCATGTCCCGGGATCGTGTTTTAAAGCCACCTAAAAAACCCAGGGAAAAAAATTCTCCCCCAAAGAAATCTCCGGTGCCACTGCTCCAGATTATCTGCTAGCACAGGAGGCAGTTCTCAAAGATTTTAAATGTATGGGCCATACGTTCTGGGAAACATAACATCTACAGCGAAAAAAATATTGCTTCCCCATATGGCCTTGGAGAAGCTGCAGATTACGGCGCGCAGAGCCAGATGGCCGGTAACTCAATGCAGCTGAACAAAAATCTCCGGGCCAAATTCATCCCCGCTGCAACCACACCGAGCTCGAAAGGCTTACGCCACGGTTTCACTTAGCTCCTCACATTTGACTCCTGCAATATGAGTTATCTGCTCATGGAAGTCATTTTACGATGGGTGGCTGGAATCTGGTTTCTGCAAGTTGTTCCTCGCACGGGTCTGTCCCT
>NW_010572533.1:0-499 GCF_000687285.1 Phaethon lepturus
TTTTTTAACCTCCTTCACCCCCCGCCGATGGATGCAAGCCTTGCCTAGCGGGGACGGCATTGCCCCCCGTGGGCTCTCTCACCTGGCTGAGGTTTTCCTATGGTGCTTTGGGATGGGGCTCTGCCGGCATCCCATGTGTAGCTGGATGCTCCTTTACACCCTGGTCCAGGGCAGGTTGTAAACCACCCACCTGAAGTTTTTCAGGGCTGAAAGGGATCATTATGGACCCAGGATCTGAGCTGGCATTCCAAAAAAGCAACAAGCAACTGTACTGTAGTACCACGGCGCGGTGCTGTACGGGGTCAGATGCAGCCCCGTGAGTCGCCGGTACTTGACTCCGCTCTGGAAACGGTGCTCGCTGCTTAACAGGACCAGTACGCCGTGCCCAGACATCCCACCACCCTCTGCCCTCCAGCCTTTGGGCCAGGATGGGTTATTTTTCCTCTGCGCTGAGCCCCCCTGAGATATCCTGAGCTGAGCTCTGGCAGAGTTGGTGCAG
>NW_010572534.1:0-497 GCF_000687285.1 Phaethon lepturus
TCTCTCCAGTCTGGCCCCGTCTGTCTTGCACTGGGGAGCCCAGAGCAGGACACAGCCAAGGGGAAGGACCAGCTCCCTCCAGCTGCTGGCAGTGCCCCTTGCCTTGGGGTTCGCTGCTGGTTCCTGGCCTCCAACTAGCTTTGGTGCCGCTGGCCACCACCCTCTGGGCCCAGCTGCTCAGGCAGTTCCTCATCCGCGGCACGGCTCATCAGCCCCTGTGGTGGTTGCTTTCTGCCAGTCCTCAGGCACACCTGCCCTTTGGAGTGGCCTCACCAGCCCGCCTGCCAGCTCCCTCAGCGCTTGCGTGTGCAGCCGGTGGGGGCCCGCCAGGGACTTGCGCATGTGCGCTTTGCTTAAGTGTTCTCCCGTCTCCTCCTCTTCCACCTGATCCTACCAGATCCTCTTGCACTAAGGGTACCTCGCCTTTGCTCCAGCCTTTTCCCCAGGTCTGCGGGGCCTGGGATGTCTGAGGCTGGTCTTTCTAGGACTGTCCTGCC
>NW_010572535.1:0-500 GCF_000687285.1 Phaethon lepturus
AGGGCAGGGCTGAGCGGGCAGGATCACGGCCCACCGGTGGATCAGAGTCTCAAAAGCCTGCTGTGTAAGGTGCAACGGCAGCACTTGTTGGCACCTCCATTTTCCCTGCCCTTGCTGAGCTATTTGGGATAGTTGCTCTCAGGCAGCCCAAGCGAAGTGAGCAGCTTTTCCCCATACTACCAGACGCCGATTTGCTGCGGAAAAAACCTGGAATTGCATGTGCTTTCACCTCGTATCTCACCAGTCCCATCCCAGATGCTGTCTCTCCCTTGGATAACACCTGGTAGCCCGCAGCAGAGCCACCCATGCTCTACCAGCCTGCCACGTTCCCGCCTGGGGTGGTGCAAGCGGAGCGGGAGATGCTGGAGAGCCTGGAGGTCAGAAGGTGGACCTCTCCTGCTGGAGGAAACGCCAGCTACAGAGAGGCGGCAGGCAGGGAAGCGGGCAGGCGAGGCGGCCGGCTTCAGACGCAAAACCTCGGCGGAGTTTCCAGGGCCCGG
>NW_010572536.1:0-501 GCF_000687285.1 Phaethon lepturus
TGGTGAATGGAAGGAGAATTTTATTCTGCTAGCTGCTATTCAGTTTAACTATATTGACTGGTTCCCAAATTCTGGGGCTTGCAGGGAGGCTGTACCTCGACACCTGTGGACTGTCAGGTGAAGCAGTAGTCCGCAGCGTTGCGAACAACAATGTTCGGTAGAAACTAAAGTGACTGAAAATCGACTACATTTTTTTAAAGAATCTTTAACATAAATAAAACTGTTGTAGTGATGAACTCGGAGAATTAGTGCTGAGAGTGTGTAACAGTTGTTTTTAGACACAGCTCAGTTCTGACTGAGGCCACTGACTCGTCCTTCCTTTTAAATTAGAAATATTGGGAATTCTTGTCTAAGCCCAGGTTTTGTTTCCTGGTGCAGCGGATGCGGATGAAGGGATGGTGAGACGTGCCGTAGGCAACCCTTGACTAGAACCGGTGGCTACCCATTTGACATGGCACGGGGGATTCGGCGGTCCGAGGGTTGCAGCCGCCGGGGGGGGGA
>NW_010572537.1:0-501 GCF_000687285.1 Phaethon lepturus
CAGCCCAGGGGAAGGACTCTGGGTGTAGACACGCTCCTCCATGGACCTGGCGATGCTGCTGCCCCTTGTCCCACCACTGCTCACCTGGTTCCCCAGTCAAAAAAACCCTGTGTCTGTCTATCCTCCTGTGTTTGTGCTTAAGAGCTCTCCTTCCACCTACGCAAGGAGCTATTTTTAGCAGACACTAATCAAGTGTCAGCGCTGGCTCTGAGCGTGGCTTTCAAGCCGAGGGCTCATGCTTTCGCCGAGCACTTGCAGGAACTCGGGTGTGTGTTTTCTTTTAAATTTAGTTGAGAATTTATACAACAAGCCGCAGAGCGGTGGCGGTTATTTCGGGCTCATCACACCTGAGCCCGCACTGAGTTATCACCAGGCGACTCTCCATTTTGGCAGGGGCCTGGCAGAACACCCCCCGCCCGGCCCCGCTCTCCTCGCTGCCGGCAGCGCCTGCCTGCCTTGCCTAACCCCTCCGGAGCTGGGTCCGAGCCAGGGCTGCCCAGC
>NW_010572538.1:0-501 GCF_000687285.1 Phaethon lepturus
CATGTAAATGATTTTTTTTATTTAGCCTCCTCAGTGATCCCTCCATGGACAAAGAGGACAAAGAGGACTGAGTGCCTGCTCCAAGCAACGCTGCAGCCTAAATTACAGACAAGTCCCTGCTGCTGTTCAAAGAAGGTTGGTTACTTTCTGGGCAAATTTCCTTTTGTTTTGAAAGAAAATAAACACTTAGGGTATAATAAAGAAGAGAAAACAACTGCCTTTGCAAAGCAAGCTGCAATACAAGCAGCATCACCACAGATTTAATTTTGTTCCTTTTGCCCTTCCTTCAAACAGAAGTTAAACTCACCCATTTCCTCCCTTGCACACTCTCCTCTTTAGAGAAGGACACGGCTCAGGACACTACCTCCAGATCAGAACTTCACTTGGACATGTCCTGCCAATAAAACCCCCAGTAGAAACTGCAAGAAAGCGTGTCATCTTTTGCTTCTTTGGGCAATTTGCAAGGTGGATTTTTTAATATATATATGTGTGTGTGTGTGT
>NW_010572539.1:0-499 GCF_000687285.1 Phaethon lepturus
CCCACTACCAAAACCTCGCCATGCGAACCCAATGCACTTGGCAAGGAAAAAGTAAACCCTGATCTTAAAATGTATCAGTTGTGCTTTCGAAAGAAATGAAAGAGCAAAAAGTAATTTCTATTAAGTTACCTGTATTTCTGAAGGTACCTTGAACATCTTACTGAAGCAATTACATAAATTTTGGGGTTAACGCAATGCTCGTGCTACAGAACACAACTATAAAAAGTAGTCCAAAGCTGAACTGTGAAATGCTATTTGGGTGAGATGAAGTAAACCTTGCATGTTTGTTAACAGCTTCAAAACTCATTCTAAAACTTCCTCAAATTCTAAACTTCCATCTTTATCCAGCAGACATGTTTGCACAGTGTTAAGCATGAGTTAGCCACGTTTATTTCAATGAGAGCACACTTGAGCCTGCAATTCTTGTCACTCCTGAATTCATTATCTTGTTTTAGCTTTTGCTCATTAGATTCCACTCAGATACTTCTGTTTGGAAGAG
>NW_010572540.1:0-501 GCF_000687285.1 Phaethon lepturus
AATGATTGTTCTTTTATTGTTCTAACATGAAGTAGCATATTGTAGCAAACAAGATATCAAATGCTATTGTGTAACATGGTGAATTAGACAACCACATTTTTTAACACAGATTTCAAAACTTAGGAAAAGGCAAGTACTTTGGACAGGAAAGCTCTGCTACTTCCACAAAAGACCCAGCACATCAGTGGGCCTGGCCTGCTTAATGAGTATAACTTAGACTGTACTCTTTGTTCAGTTGTGCTGTTATTTTTCAATTAAGTTCCAGCACTTTATTGTAATTATTTTTATGTGAAACAGCTTGGAATTTTTAGATGGCAGTATCAAGATATATTGCACAACTGAAGTTACTAAGAATTTGTATTAATTCTCTCAAATTTTAACTCAGTTTAGTTAAAATGCCTTTACTACTAATCAGTGTTCACCTGGACAAAAAGAGTTTCTGGCCATAATGTGGGTCAGACGTCAGGAGTTAAAATTCTAAGAGTAGGTTAGGTTACTGCA
>NW_010572541.1:0-501 GCF_000687285.1 Phaethon lepturus
GTGATCCTTGCCCTCTACTCAGCACTGGTGAAGCCACATCTGGAATGCTGTGTCCAGTGCTGAGCTCTTCAGCTCAGGAGGATTCTCTTATCAGTGTGAATAAGTACCAGATGGAAGAGTATAAACAAGACAGCCAGACTCTTCTCAGTGGTGTCCAATGACAGGACGAGGCAATGGGCACAAACTGAAATACGGGAATATTAGATATTATATATTCAAAACCTGACTTGTTGTGGCCCTGAGTAGCCTGCTCTAATTGACCTTGTTTTGAGCAGGGTGGGGTTGGACTGGGTGATCTCCAGAGGTCCCTTCCAGCCTCAGGTATTCTGTGATTCTGTGAGAATAAAAGGTGGTTTCCTGAACTGAGTACACTTATTCACTGGGCAATCACCAACCGTATAAAACTTAACAAGAGCAGGTGCCAGATTCTGCACCTGGGACAGGGTAATCCTGATTATACATACAAACTGAGCTCAAAACATCAGCATGTTATCAACATTT
>NW_010572542.1:0-501 GCF_000687285.1 Phaethon lepturus
AAAAAAGCCTCAAAATGGGACTGATCCATTGGCCTGTGCAAAAATGAGCACCTCCAGCAGCTTGGCTTCTCCTCTAGGTAGTTGGAACAGCCCAAAAGAAACACGAGAAACCAAGATCCAGATGATTATATGCAGGGCACGGGAGAACAACATACGCTGAAGCACGCAATTGTATCTAGGGTATAGGAAAATCCTAGGAGGGAAGCAAACTGAAGGAGGATTCAGCTTTATGTTGCATTAGCAATGATGTAACAGCCACAGTTGTTTGTTGCAGCTATACATACGCACACTTACAGTTAATAATAACTATCAAGTTCTCTTCAAGACCCACTGCAATAAGATGAGCGCTTAATTATAGCTCAGAACAATAATCTTTAGTCATGCCTCATGTTGTAAAAATCCCAGTGTCAGGCTTTCATGTCATTACGCCCTTGATAAGCAAGGATGAGTCAAAGTGTTGACAGCAACTACAAAAAAGCAGGTTCCTCTCTGCGGTGGCAC
>NW_010572543.1:0-501 GCF_000687285.1 Phaethon lepturus
ATTCCACCAGCCCAGTATGCCACTCTGCTTGGGATTGAGTGGGGATCATTTGGGGGTACGGGGCCAGCATTTAAAAAGACACCAGGACCCCCAAATCCTCTGGCCTCATTACCATTTAGCAAGATTCTATCTCCCCCAGTTAAACATACTCACCGTAAATACTCAGTCTCAGTTTTGCCTGGCTTATGGCCATAGCGTTCTTGTAAATTAGCCATCTGGGTTGGATTGGATTGTTTTTCGGGTACAATCTCTTGCTCCACCTCGAGGTCCTGTGTTTTCCACTGTTTTTATAATGGGCTTGACTTCACAGACAGGGGAATTTGAAGGACTGAAAGAATAATTTTTCTCTGGTTCATTATTGTTGGAGTCACCCCATGGGTTCTCATCCCAATCTTCAGGGAATACAATGAATTTCCTAATCTGCACAATGTCAGGGGGATGGGGAGCCCATATAAGCATCATTTCAACTTCTTCCTGCAACTTTTGTTGTTTTTTTTTTTT
>NW_010572544.1:0-498 GCF_000687285.1 Phaethon lepturus
GGGGGTTGCCCCAACCCAGGTGCAGGACAATAGGGTGTTACAGTATAGAAAAAGATAGTCCAGGGCACAGTTCCTTTTATCTTGGTGATCAGCTGTGAAGGGAATTCAGCACAACTGGCTCAGAGATAAATGTGTATGTTGCAAAGTTAATTGAGACCTATTCCACTCCTTGTACCCAGTTCTCTACTCAGCCTGCCAACAAGACTTGTACTTCCTTTTTCCTTTTCCCTCTTATCACTGTCTTCCAGCTTATCTCCTTGGTACAGAATGAAAATGCCAAATTTCTCTATCAATCTTCACTCATTCACCTGGACAACCACTTCTTTCATGGCCTTAAAACACAACAGTCGATTCATCCAGGACATGAACTAGCTTGATTTCTGTGGTTTTCATAATTCAGAGAACAGTGCTTATTGAAAAGTGGTCTGTTTTTTTTCAAATAAGTAAGTAGAATGTTCACTAGGGGGGAAAAGGGTGTCTGGTAACATTAAAAAAAAA
>NW_010572545.1:0-500 GCF_000687285.1 Phaethon lepturus
CCTGCCATTCTGTGATTCTGTGATAATCAGCCTTTCTGGCATAGCTGTGCATGAGGCTGACTTCTCAGAGCAGCAATAGTCCAGTGACAGTAGAAGCATATATTGCAGAAAAAAGCAAGATGTTCAGGTGACTTGATGGGAATGGAAGGGAAACTGTTTCATCATCATGGCCTGTAGAGTCCTCTTGAAATCCTATTTATCCCTGACAAAGAAACTTCTTCCTTCCTCTCTCTGAATTGTAAAAAAGCATAGTGATCCTTGGTATCTTCCCACCCCACCCCAACACAGGTTTGCGAAAACAGTGTTCAACGGGATTTAGTCACTGCTGTGGGTGGCACTTTCACAGAGAACTTGCTGTTGAGTTATAATATATTTGAGCTTCAGCTGTCATTAAAATGCCTCTTGTTTAGCAAATGTAATAAAGTTTTTTGGCCTGTGTTAGCAATCCTCCCAGCTACTCAGAACAAGTAGTCACAGAATCACAGAATCACTAAGTTGGA
>NW_010572546.1:0-500 GCF_000687285.1 Phaethon lepturus
GTCTTTTCCAACCTTAACGATTCTGTGAAACATCCATCTATCCTCCTGTGTTTTCCTGCGCCCATGGGCTGTAGATACTTTCCAGAAAGGCCGGCGCCTCCCAGTATTGCCAGGCACGGGAAGAAACAGATGCTTTTTTACCTTGCTTCCTGCTTCTCCTGCACGTCTACAAAATTCTCTATTACCAAGATTACCTGAAAGCTTTAAACTCTTTCCGAAGAGCTGTCGAGGTTTGGAGGCAATGGCTTGATTCCAGAGTGAGGCCTCAGGAAAATTCCAGGTGACTGACAATAAAACCATGAAAAGTGGCGACAGCCGTACTCCAGAGCTGTAAAATGACCTGTACAGCGCCGTCCCTGATATCCCGCTATTTTATTTTTCTGAGCTGTGTGAGTATTGCTGTTAAAAACAAATAACCTGAGACTTTCTGTTTCTTCAGCAGCTCCCCGGCCCTGCGCGCTGCAGGGTCTCAGGATCTCTTACAAGCGCTGGGTGGGGAC
>NW_010572547.1:0-501 GCF_000687285.1 Phaethon lepturus
AGGAGGAATGAGTACATTTCACAAATGAAGACGTGAATGGACTATACACTTTTGGCAGTGTGTAGAAAACAGACATTCACTCTGTACGCACTGTTAGTTTGGGTGGCTTCCCTGGCTGTTCACACTTCCTGCTTGTTAAGTGACTCCTAAGATGCCTTCTGCAACGTGAACAACCAAGTCCTGCATCCAGCTCTCAGGAGAGATTCAGTGGTTACATGCTCCACGGAATACTCCAACAGGCAATATGGCTGAGACAACTTCAGGCTCTATTCCCCATCTTGTGATCCAGTTTTCTAGCCTTTTCGCTTCACACACACCCATTCCCATGCTTCTCTGCACGCAGCACACAGACAGTGCATCAAGTGAGTACCCTCCGAAGGCAGGCTTTAGCGCAGCTGCCTCTCAAAGCAAGATCACTAGAGAAAAATGGATACATATACAGTTGGGGCCTTTTTATGTTTCAAGAATGAAGAAAGCTCCAGAAGAAGTGCAAAGTTTAAA
>NW_010572548.1:0-490 GCF_000687285.1 Phaethon lepturus
TTGGCCTTATTAAACCTCATACAGTTGACATATTGATCATCTTAACCACTTTGGAAATGGCCTAACCACTTTGGACATGGCAACCTGTGGCTACAAGAAGGAGAGGTACAGAACTGGCTGAAAAAAGTGTTTTGCTTGATGTGAGTGCAGCTCTGGATCAGATTGGGAAGGACTGGGACAGGAGTTGCAGCAGAGTAAACCATTCTGCTTGGAAGGGGAAGTCTAAAAGTTTACAGAATACGGAGGGGAAAAAGATAGGTATCCACATGAAAATTTTACCTAGCTGTTCTGAATATGCATCAAACTGGCTGCCTGCTGGGAGCTGGGGCTTACACAGACTAATGTCTGGTGTCTTTTACTTCGGCTACCTGTACAATGCAGTTATTTGAAAAAAAGAAGCTGGCATCTCTTTGTACTACTGTGCATGGGAACTCGTTGCTGCAAGATACCCTTGAGATACATCACTGGTCTGAAACATTACTCTAAACCT
>NW_010572549.1:0-502 GCF_000687285.1 Phaethon lepturus
AAGCAGTTGTGCAGTGCTCTTAAAACAGCATAAAGTGCTTTATGTATTTGAGAGGGGCAAATAGCTGACCCAGAAGTTCTCATTTAAGACTATTAAGGTCTGCATTTACCAGCTGTATCTAGTTCTTGTTGACTAGAAGACAGACACATGGGAAAGCAAACTCCATGTGAAAGAAGTGAATTTCATGTAGGCAAGACTGAAAGCAGTGAAAGTTTCTGTGCTGGTTAAGAAGGAAACCAATGCAAGCCTCAACCCACTCTAAGTAGAACAATGACTATTTTAAAAAATGAAACCACACACCAGCAACTGTTTGGAAGTGCACAGCAGCTGAGGAACTTTGTTCACTTGTCTTCCACATCTGCTACCATAGCCTCAACTGCACTCCAGTCCAGTTTGCTGAGCATACTTCCCGTGCTTTCAGAAACGGCATCAGAGTCGAGAATGCCCAGAGGAGAGAAACTCACGGGATGCAGTGCAGAGGCCTATTGGAGGAAGAGAAGAC
>NW_010572550.1:0-501 GCF_000687285.1 Phaethon lepturus
CCCACACCAACAGTGCCCACCTCAGCAGCCACCACTGCTGCCAGCACCTCCAAGACCACAAACAGCTGCGAGCAGCACTGTGCCTGGACACAGTGGTTTGACTTGGATTCCCCTAGCCCTGGTAGCCAAAATGGAGACATAGAGACGTTTGCAAAAATCCGAGCTGCTGGGTATGCACTGTGCGACAAGCCAGAAGACATCAAGTGCCGTGCTAAAGATTACCCTCATAGGAGTCTGGACAAACTGGGGCAGAAATTTGAGTGCAGCCTTGACACTGGGCTTGTGTGCAGAAATAAGGATCAGATCAGAAAGTACCCCATGTGCTTCGACTACGAGGTCAAGGTGCTGTGCTGTGACCGTAAACACTGTCAGACAACGTCAGCGCACCCAGGCACCACTGCCGGCTCCTCCATCACATCCTCTCCTGCAGAAACCTCCACTGTAGCAACCCAAACTCCAGCACCACCCAGTACAGCCTCCACCCTCCCTCAGCCAGCAACA
>NW_010572551.1:0-502 GCF_000687285.1 Phaethon lepturus
AAGTCCAACCGTAAACCTAACACTGCCAAGCATCCCAGCAGGGTATGCAGAAGCCCAGAGGAGCACGACGGGCAGGCAAACAACAAGCACCCCCTGCCCAGGCCCCTGCCAGGGCTGACCAGCAGCTCCATCACCCCCATTATCCAGGCGTGAAACCCAGCAGGGTGCATTGCCCCGAGCAGCTCTCTGGATCACCTTTGGGACTAAGCTGGGGTTGCAGCCCGGGGCTGGGACATAGGAGGAAAGTATTTTGGCATTGCACAAGACTTATTATGGAATGTTTAAGGACGGAACCAAAGGTGGGGAAAATGGATGGATCTAAGTGTTTTGGGGAGGAACAAGCGTGAGGAAAAGAGAGGAAGAAGGGGATAAAAAGGGCCAGTCGTGCATAAATAGTCTGCTGGTCAATACACTTGCCTGGCCTTGCCCTGCAGCTGATCAGCAGAGTTTGTCCTATCTGCGCTGGCAGGGGTGGTGGAGTCTCCCTCCTTGGAGATATTCA
>NW_010572552.1:0-502 GCF_000687285.1 Phaethon lepturus
TATAATCCGTGTGGAGTATTCACTGATGGTACGTTGGATGGTCTGTTTCACTTGGGCGTGATAAGTTTTCCATCACTCCTCACAAATCACTGACAAAGCATCATACTTAAAAAGGCAATACATATCCTAGTATTGGTGTCCTGACACAAGTTCTGTAAATAAATTCAGTTTAAGTCGTGCATGTTCTTGAAACAGTTGCAGTGTGCCAGCTACGCAAATGTGTTAGGAGTAAACGACACTTCGATGTGAGGGCTCATGTTAAGAATCCTGAGCTGCTTTTGACTTGAGGAGGTTTTTGTCTCCATAGGGGCATTGGCCCTAAAACAGACAATAAGAAACTTAGGTTCCTTGTGGAAAATGCCATGGACAGAGAACTTACTCTTAATTACTACAAAGTGCTCATATGACCCTACATTTTAATCATACACCTCTTTTGTTGATGTTTTTTAGGTTTATGTTGATATTCCAGGTGCCATGGATTTATTCCTTAACTTACCACTGG
>NW_010572553.1:0-501 GCF_000687285.1 Phaethon lepturus
GCTTGTGCTCCCAGCCCCTTCCCTTCCTCTTACCGGTGCCCTGCACATACTTTTCCTAAACAGGATTTTGGAGCCTCGCCAGGGACACCCGGCTCACCCCAGACTCCGTGTTGTGGATGACTTTTGAAGCGAGACTCTCTTATTTTATTTGTTCCCGCTTCTGGGGTCAGTGCGGTTTGTCCTCCCGCTTCTGAGATGGTTGGGCCCCCTTCCCAGATCAGCTTGTCCTGCTCTCTGGGATAGTTTGGCTCCCCTCTGGCATTGGTTTAATGCTCTTGGTACCACTTAAGTGATCTATCATAGGTTTGCTTTACTAGCAATAAGCTTGTAGTAACCTTTAATATTATATATATATTTGTTGCTGCTGTTATTGAGTGCTGCCATTATTGTCACTGTTGTCGATTGTTGCTATTATTTATTGCCATTATCATTGATTGAAGCTACTGGTGGCTGATAATAATTTCTAATACCCTTAGAGATATAGATTTGCTTTATTAATCA
>NW_010572554.1:0-503 GCF_000687285.1 Phaethon lepturus
TTTTTTTTCTGTTCCAGGTGCATTACTCAAGCATTTTACTGATGCTACCTGATTGTACACAGTCGCCTGGAGGCACAAATGTTAAAATATTACCTTATTTGAAATAAATTCTTCCTTTATTGAGTCTCAATGTATGTGATGTGAAGGTTGGACCTAATAAAGGAAAAACTGGTTTGACTGATGGGGTAGGGGTGGCTGGCGTGATTATTTCTTTTTTGACTTTATGGGGAGAAGGAAGAAACAAACCCTCCCTGCCCTTGGAGTCGTTTCCCTGTGACGAAGTCGGGGCTTAACGAAGCCTCTGAGGTGGGTGGGAGGAGATCTTGCTCCGGAGCCTGTTTTGCACCGCGGTTCTGGGGCAGGTAGGGCTTTTGGCAAAAAAAGGTGGGGGGGAAGCGAAATTCCGTGATTGCTTCTCCCTGCCCAGAGAAAGGGAGGGTTTTGTAGGAAAAGGGGAACTTGTGCAGGGAATGCTGTCCCGCTGTCCCGCTGTCCCGCTGTCC
>NW_010572555.1:0-504 GCF_000687285.1 Phaethon lepturus
CCTCAAAGTGATCCCTGCGTATCTCAGGAACCGGGTCATCTTCCTCCACTTCCTGTGGCAGGACAGAGGGCCCAGGTGAGCTGCGTGCCTGAGCTCCACAGCCTGATGGCCGCCTGCAGCCTCCCTCCAGGACAGGATGCTCCAACACCCGCAAGGCAGGGGCTGGAGAGAGATGCTGCGGCAGACCGTGAGCCAGGGGCCTTCCAAGCAATAGGCACCCTAGGAGGACCTCATCCTCCCACAAGATGAGAGCAGTGCTCCAGCTCCACACTCTGTGTGAGAGCCCACTTGTCTCCATCTGAGGTATTCCCCCCTGTAATCATCACACCTTGCCCACGAGCAGAGGTGGGCTGCCCATCTCACGAGCAGGGAAAACTCACAGTGCCCCACTCACCATGGCAGAAGGGTTGGTCTGTCTCTCACGTTCTCGCCTGATCTCACTCTCGATGGACTCGCGGATGGCCAGTTTGCAGGCACGCTGGCAAATTTCTGTCAGGTCAGCCC
>NW_010572556.1:0-504 GCF_000687285.1 Phaethon lepturus
CGGAGGCGAGAGCACGAGATGCAGGATGGGGATGCAATGGGATGGGGAGGGGGTCCGCAGCGGCAGCGCGAGGGGACTATGTCTTCAAAAATGAAGGTGGCGAATCCAAAGCGGATAAAAGGAAGCAGTTTTTTGGTTGGTTTTTTTTTTTCACCTCGTGCTTAATTAGGCTGCCACAGGAAAATGCTCAGGCCAAAATTTAGCAGGACTCAAGGAGGGATTGGGCATTTATGGGGATAACAAAAATATCCAGCTATAACAGCGGATGCCAACACAAATTCTGGAAGGGATATTAAGCCTCACGCGTCAGGGTGTAAACCTATCCCAAACTGTCAGAAAGTAGGGAGCTTAACACAGGGGCAGATGACCCACATATGCTACCGATACCACCGCCGCCTCGCTGCCGGCACGGCCCTGCGCTGGCCAAGCCACCGGCTGCACCATCCCCAGAGCCCTGTTTCCTGCCGCCGGCTGCGTCTCTGAAGAGGGCTGTGAATTTCTTTT
>NW_010572557.1:0-504 GCF_000687285.1 Phaethon lepturus
ACAAGTAGGCAAAGAGCACGTGACCGATGAAGACCATTGTGAGTAAGCACAGGAAGAGAAGATCAACCTCTATTCGTGTTGCCAACGTCTTCAGCTGTCAGACACCTGGCTTTCCAAGCAAATCAGGTTAAGCCCGTTTCTGGGTGCGCTACATCGTAGGAGGTGGAAACTCTGCTCGTTTGCCGCCTTGGATGGTAACACAGGTTAGTACCCCCACCCCAAAAGTGACTCTGGCTTTTTGGGGTGCTCCTGGCTCGGCTTTTGCAGTCTGGAGTAGTTAAAATGAATCAGGATTGAAAACAGGCGTGCTGCGACCTCCCCTGAGGGCCCCCTAAATAGCTCTGTCCTCCAGATTGTGCTCGGCTCCGCCTCCACCTGTTTTCCAACTTGGCTTCAGTTTGGATTTGAGTTTTTGGAGAGACTGAGAGGCCTTGTTTGCATTGTCAAGTTTCTTTGCTTTGCATTGTAGTTTCTTAAGTATTCAAAAAACGTGTGAACGTGGCA
>NW_010572558.1:0-501 GCF_000687285.1 Phaethon lepturus
TGGACACACGGGGACACCCATGTGCATGAGGACTCGTGTGCACCATGACAGACATGTGCACCAGAACATGCGTGCACCAGCACACGTGTGCAGGACATGTGCAGGACTCACATGTGCACCGGAACACACATGTGCATGAGGACATACATGTGCACCTGGACACATGTGTGCACCAGGACACGTGTGTTCACCAGTGCCTGTGTGCACAAGGACGCACGTGTGTGGGACACAGGTGTGCACCAGCACACACGTGTGCACCAGGACAAGTGTGCATGAGCACACATGTCTACAGGACTCACATGTGCACCAGGACACCCGTGTGTACCATGACACATGTGCACCAGAACATGTGTGCATGCGCACATACATGTGCACCGACACACATGTGGGCACCAGGACACGTGTGCAGGACTCACATGTGAACCGGGACATGCGTGTGCACCTAGACACGTGTGCATGAGTACACACACGTGCACCAGAACACGCGTGTGCACGAGCAGA
>NW_010572559.1:0-504 GCF_000687285.1 Phaethon lepturus
TCCTGAAAAGAGGAGAATTATGTGGAAGAAACTAGCTTTAAATAAGTTATTTCAGTAAATTCTTTACTAAGAACTTATTTTGGGGGCAAATTTTGAGAGCTCATGCATATTCATATGTTTATATGCATTGAAGTTATCAACTTGGCTGCATAGGAACCAGAGAATGCTCTCAAGTCTGATGAAAGAAAGGAAATGTCTACAGAGCAGGCTTGCTGACAGCCAGGTCCAAGGACAAGAAGTGGCTTGAAAAATATCCACTCATTGCAATGGACTTTGAAGTCTTATTTCTTCACTACAAATTTTCATCAGCCACTGTGAAAGGATGAACCTTGAAAGAAGTATCCAAAATCTTACATATCAATTTCACAAAAAAATATGCCTATCTTCATGAAGTAGTTGCCTATCTTCATGAAGAAGTCTCCTATCTCTGTCATGGTTTAAGCCCCAGCCAGTAACTAAGAACCAAGCAGCCACTTGCTCACTCCCTCATGGTGGGATGGGGGA
>NW_010572560.1:0-502 GCF_000687285.1 Phaethon lepturus
TGGAAACAGAGAACGGATTTCAAGAGGTGAACTAACTGCGATTTGCCCCCCATCCCCGCATTTTTTCTTTCAGAGCTACCTTCAGTGACTGCAAAGACTCCGCGTTTGTGTCACAGTAGAGGATAATGTTGTTAGCCATGCTGAAGCTCTCCCTGACTCCCAGGTGGTAGAAAAGGGAAGGCTGACGGAAGGCATCGCTCATCTCGACAACAGCAATATCTGCAGAAAGAAATGAAAAAATTATTGTCAATGCCACACATTTCTGACAGTCAAATACTTCTAGGCCATGTCTCGTCACACAATTTGCTTTGATAAGACCAGATTTCAAGTAGGAAACAAGAGATCTATAGGGATTTCCCCATTTTAGCTGTTAGGTCTGAATTCTGAATATAGTCAGCGGGATGTGGTTTCATTTCTTTCTTTTTCTTTCTTCCTCCTCCCTTTTTTTTCTTTAAAAGAGACCTTCACTTCCTCAGGTAAAAAGGGGAAAAGCATCACTAAC
>NW_010572561.1:0-502 GCF_000687285.1 Phaethon lepturus
ATTAAACTCTTGACCTGCATACTGAAGGCTAAACATTTAGTATTTGTATTCTGGGCAGAGTATTTTCCCTTTCATGTTAAATGATTAAAACCTGAAAAACAAGAAGATTATCTCCTCAGGATCAATGCTGAGGCATTTTTCCATTACTGTTATTAGTTTAGTAGTGTTTTCATCACTGCTGATCCCAAGGTTTCATCTTTAAAATCTTTAGCATGCCTCACATATAACTTAAGGGATTAACAAAGAAGTTTGTAATTGATTCTGCCTTTTTGGGAATACAATACAGAAGAAAACTCCTGACGAAACACAGAAGTTTTCAGCATGTAAAGATCTATAGAAAGCTCTGTATCCATACTTATGTGTGAACATTCATGTTTTAATGATTTTGGTATGGGCAGCCGTTGTTGGTTTACTCTCCTTATACAATACTTAACACAATATGAGGCTGGTCTATGATGAGGTGTGGAGAAGGTGCTACTACCTGAAATAATAATAATAATAA
>NW_010572562.1:0-493 GCF_000687285.1 Phaethon lepturus
CATAAGTTCTGTGTTTTCTCTGTCAGCTGAGATTTGTAATCTTTGGTGGCAATGTCTGTCACATTTCTCAGCCAGCACAGCTCTTTCTTGACTCTGGCCAAGTTCTTCCAGAGCTCAGCCTGCAACTGCAGTGTCTTCTGTTTATACTTTCCCATATGTGTTATTGCAGAAGTGATCTCTCTGGCCAGTTTACTTCCAGTTGTGATATTTTTCACAGACATCACCTACCAAGATTTTCAGATCACATCACCTTGGCCATGCTCTCAATGGTAGCCCTCTCCTTTGGAAGTGTTGAGAGTGCCTGCTATTGCATACTGGAGGCCTTTATCAAATCTTGCTTATTTTGTGCTACTAGTGTTCCAAAAGTGGGATCGTATACCTAGTGTGCAACACACCACTATACACACAGAGAAGAGCTATTTTTTCATCACATATTTGTGCAGATATGGGTGCGAGGTGGTCTTCCACAAAGCTAGCACCCCACACAAAGGAA
>NW_010572563.1:0-501 GCF_000687285.1 Phaethon lepturus
CACAATAGAGCTACACAAGCCAGAGATTACAAGATTAAAAAATGCAAGTTGGGATGTGACTACAACACGTCCTCAGTGAAAAATTACAAACTCAGATAGAGTGCTTTGGCCATTGTATCAGCTGCAAGTTTCAGGCAAAGATGCTTTCTTCCTATACACATAGTGGCAACGTTCCTCTCTAGCAATTTTCTACAGCATAGTTTAAGTGAAAAAGGCATTGGACTGAAATGGCTGGAGATCGGCGTCCTCTCGTCATCTATGACTGATCACCTAAAGACAGTAAAGGTTACCTTAATGTTGTTATCAGATTAGGACGTCATTATGACTGTATCTGTAAACAAGGGATGAAAATCCAACTTCCCCAGTCTCATTCTGCTGCAAAGACTGCTGTTAATTTCAATAAACAGTGTAACCTTATGACTTGAGATTGTATTCATTCGTATTTCCTCTCATTCCGCAGATACAAGGTGCTTAATGCCAGTGCTATCCCAGAGGGACAGT
>NW_010572564.1:0-505 GCF_000687285.1 Phaethon lepturus
AAAAAAAAAAAAAAGAAAAAGTCCTTCAGAGAAATTCATGTTGGGTGACAATTTTGTTCTGCAAATAGAGAGTTAAATAAAAGGGCATGATCTCTGCTTTAAGAAAAAAGCAGTGAACTTCTGCTAAGGTATAGGCTTTACATTGTCACTCAGATAATCTAAGAAAATGAGTGTCAAAGATCTTTATCACCATTATTTATATATCTTCAAAATTTCCCCTCTAGCTCCCCATAACTTCTTATAATCAGTTTTAGTTCAAGTCTGACATTATTCAGGGTGCTGCTGCTTGAAGTGAGATGAAAATTCCTTTGATATTTCTGCAAGTTTGTATTTTTTTCCACTGGTGGAGGATGAGGGAAGATACAACTGAATTGATAGTCTTTAGTGTTCTGTTTCTGATCTACCAGCTATTTAACAGCATCTATTTGTTCACTAACTTTATTAATGTTTTTTAAAGAGCAAAAAAGGAAAGAAACACTGCCAAGAGTGTTGCGATTTTTTTTTT
>NW_010572565.1:0-506 GCF_000687285.1 Phaethon lepturus
GATTAGTGTATCAAACAAAATTACTTACTATCGATATGGTTCGACCCCTCTAATGAAGTTAGGCCCTTTAACTAACAAAAGCGCTGTAATGTGCATTTTTCACCCCTCACAATGCACAGATAATCACCTTTTTTTAATACAGAAACTTCCTGCAGTCTCTTCAGGTAGTATGAAGTGAAAAACTTTGAATACAAATGCTAAAAATGTCCATGTTGTATTAATCAGGTTAAGATGCAGATCTATGATAACTTTTTGTCAAATTTTGTCAAAAAACTACCATCAGTTCTAAAGAACTTAATGAGTAGTAACGTTCCTAGACTGAAGGAAGTCCAGCACAGCAGGAAGAACGATTAAAGAAAATGTCACTAACAAAGACTAATAAAGTCTGAAGTTTGGAAGTGTGTGATGTTTTTTAAGACAAGATCTGTTTAATAAACAACCAAAACTAAAAGTTACAGAGCAGGTAACCCTTCAGGAAGTCAGAAATGCACTAAGATCGAAGCTAG
>NW_010572566.1:0-506 GCF_000687285.1 Phaethon lepturus
TGTAACTGACAAGGCAATTTTATTAGAAATCCCTCTTCAAGGGCTTACTTTCCAAAAAATGAAAGAAAATGACTCCGAGGTAAACTTTCATATCTTGTTTCCCTGACTAAAGGTATATTTTCCTTGCAAAATTTACCTCAAATTTCATTCAGCTGTCTATGAATTATTAAGAGAAAGACCATACATCTTCCTTGGCAACATGCTCCAAGCTTTGAACTGGTTTTGGATCACTCCACCAGTTTACTTTAACTCAAACATCTATTTTTTAATTAATGACCAGCCTCTACTTAGGGTTAAATCCAGCAGGTACACTTGAATACACCTTCTTAACAACGTGAGATTTGGAAATATTTCTAATCCTCGTTCCCCCAGTGCAAAGGTGGCCCGTACCCACATGCGTACCAGACAGCTGAACGGACTGTTCTGAAACAAATGCAATAAACCCATCTATTTGTAATATCGTGTAATGGAGCAGAATACACGCTAGCCCTCGGCCCAAGGGAAGC
>NW_010572567.1:0-505 GCF_000687285.1 Phaethon lepturus
ATCCTGTTTGGGGCTAAATCATTTATAACAAGGGTATGTAAATACATGTAGGAAGGGAATAAAGGTCCATGGCTGACCCCCATCACTGGCCAGAAGCAAAATTAAGGAGTCATATCACCCAAGATCTGGTTTGGTTCTTGATTTACTACAAAACAGTGCTTGCTGACATAACTGAGTGCACCACGGTGCTGTTTGAAAGAGAAAGCTAAGCAGGTTTTGATACCCTGCCATGAAACGAATGATGGTAAGGTTCTTCCTTTGTGCTATAGCTCAAAACCCAAAAATTTTCAGTGGGAAAGTGCCTGTATCTCACCATGGCTTCTACCCAACTCTAACCACTCAGTCTCCTTCATATCTTGATGCTATTTTATGATATAGTACTTTCTAGATGACAGTTGCTTAGTTATAAAAACTCTTAGATCAACAACTACAATATTAAAATCTTGCCAAAGGTCAAATCACACTGAATGATCATTCAGTGTCTTAAAGACATGTCTTTTATTAT
>NW_010572568.1:0-505 GCF_000687285.1 Phaethon lepturus
GAGTGACATTTGCTTTCCTCTAGTCCTCAGGGACCTCTCACAGTCACCATGATCATTCAAAGATTATCAGGAGTGGCCTCAAAATGACATCAGCCAGCTCCCCTCATGGGTGCATACTGTCAGGGCCATGAAATTACGTAGGTCCAGTTTGCCTAAATATTCTCCCACCTGATCTTCTACTAAGAAGAAGATCACCCCTGCTCGAAACTTCCCCGTGGTCTCTGGGGCCTAAAGGCCAGTCTTACTAGTAAAGACTGATGTGAAGAAGATAGCTTGTGTCACCAGGTCTCCCGTGCCACCTAGCAGTGGGCCCACATTTTCTTTAGTCTTTCTTTAGCCAATATATGTACTTGGAGAAGCCCTTCTTGCTTTTGACATCCCTTTCCAGTTGTGATTCCAGGTAGGCTTTGTCTTTCCTAACCGTGTCTCTGCAAGCTTGGACAGTGCCTCTATGTTCCTCCCAGGTTCCCTGTCCCTGCTTCCACCTTCTGTATACTTCTTTTTT
>NW_010572569.1:0-506 GCF_000687285.1 Phaethon lepturus
TTTTATTAGGGTATGCAAGTAAAAATCATTTAAATAGAGGATTATTGCACTAGATTGTTCTGTGACCTCAAAGTTAATCATAATTTCCTTATTCTTAGTTACCTGCCAAAGGAAGGAATCAAACATAGGAACACTAATTGCTAATGCAATGAGTTAGAACATGAACTTCTTACATGTTTATCTGTTTTCCAAATACTATTTGATAACTAAACCTCTTTACAGTATTGTCAGGACCAGCACTATCTTGTACTTTGTACTTTGTTTCTGATCCTATGGAATGCCTGAAATAATCTGTAACCATTAACAAATATCTAGGAAGAATTAAGCACTTTTGCAGGTTTTTAAATCTAGTTTTATCAGAATATTTTAATTTAAACAATTTTTAAACAATTTAAACACGTGCTGTTTCTTCCAGCTTTAATAAAAAGCATACCCATTTAATTTTCTAGGTGGGAAACATTGTAAGGAAAGGAATGTGTGCTTTTAATAAGCCTGACTGCTTCCAC
>NW_010572570.1:0-507 GCF_000687285.1 Phaethon lepturus
AAAGGTCTTTTCCAGCCTAAACGATTCTATGGTTTTATGAGTTTTGTTTTTGGAATAGATATGTAGGTATCTGCTTTCATTGTCTTGTAGTTTTGAGAATTTTCTAATATTTGCTTCATGTGTTTATGCCTTTGAACAAATAGTTCTGAGGACTTCTCACACTCTTAATTAGAAAATTAATCATTTCCTTCATTACATGAATGGATAAAGTGAAAAAAGAACAACAAATTCCAGTATTGAAAATGCTTTATTCTATGTAGCTTTCGTGAAGCAAAATATGTATTTTAAATCATGTGTTTTAAAATTGTTTGTTATTTTCCTCTGTAGCATTGTGCTCTTGCTGAGCCAAAAGCATGCACTGGAAGAACTCAAGCAAACAGTTCAGCAATTAAGGTGCTCCGAGGCAAAATTTGCAGCCCAGAAAGAACTACTGGAACAAAAGGTTCAAGAACATGATGGGAAAGAACCACCACCTGTAGTGAATTATGAAGAAGATGCCAGATCAGT
>NW_010572571.1:0-504 GCF_000687285.1 Phaethon lepturus
TTGTGCACTAAGTAAATGGATAATAAGATACATGGCTGCATCATTGTGCTCAGAGGGTTTTAAGCCCATTGGCCCATTACAAGTGATGGTAATCAGGAATAAATGTGAGGTCTATTATTGTTGCTAATGACCTGGATGATGCACTCTTAGCAAGTTCGTGTACGATACCAAACTCGAGGGAGCCACTGGTTTGTTAGAGGATAGGACTGCTCCCAAGAGGGACCTCAATAGTTTAGAGAAATGTATGAACAAGACCCTCATCAAGTTCAGTAAAGATAAATGCAGATGACAAGTCCAGCATGTGGGATGTGCTAGCCCTCTGCAGCAGGGCCCCCTAGCACAGACTACAGCTGATGATCTTCATGGACAGCAAGATGAGGTAAGTCAGCATTATGCCCTTATGGCAAAAGCAGCCGATACAAACTGGACTATATAAGGAAGAGCTTAGCTCACATATTAAGGAAAGTAACTCTTTGCTTCTGTTCACCCCTTCTGAGAGCACAT
>NW_010572572.1:0-499 GCF_000687285.1 Phaethon lepturus
GATGCATCTTGTGCAAATCCAGAGTTCACTATCTATCTCAGCTAAATATGTGTCTTCATACATTTTTTGTCCAACCCATTTTCCCCAGGAAGACCTCAGGATGTTCCTTATAAAATAAGAATATTACTGAGCAGTGACAATTATTACTTTGATTAGGAAAATTTCTGGTTTACCTTTCTGTTCCTTCTGATCCCCATAGCAATGTTTTAGCAGGGTTTTTTCTCCTTTAATAGCACACTCCATCATCTGTGCCATTATTTTTCCAATATTAATAGCTAGCTAGTCCCCAAAACAACTCAGTGAAAATACAAGGTCTTAAATTTTCAAAATAAATCAAGTAGTCATTCTTAGACAATCATGTTTTACTGTAACCCCAGAAGGATGTGGCACCTAGAAATTATAAGAGCACAGTTCAGGATTTAACCAGTATTATGTTACCTTAAACCCAAATACAAGTATATTAAAACAGCATATTCAACAGTTATACCTGTATACAGGT
>NW_010572573.1:0-504 GCF_000687285.1 Phaethon lepturus
GTGATTGCCTTTGCATCACTTGCTTTGTTTTTTCGGTGCTGCTGTTGGTTTTTATTTCTTCTTCCTCTTTGCTTATTAAACTGTCTCCATTTCGACCCACAAGTTTTCTTGCTTTTGCTCTTCCTATCCTCGGGGGGGAGGGTCTGGGGTAAGTGAGTGAGCAGCTAGCTGGGCTCTGCTGCCAACCGGGGTTAACCCACAACAGATGTCTCCTGCATAACTGGTTACTCTTTCCATCTCTTCCAGGATCTTCCCCGAGCACCTTCATTATCTTTTTGAGGTTTGTACTCTTCCAAAGTCTTGATTATTAGCGTGGAGATTTCTCTGCCAACACCTTGTCATCAGATGAGTCCTATTGCTGAAACAACTCGCTTGGCTTTGTCATGTATGCTCCTCTAAAGCCCAGATCCTGTGCATCCACACAGGCCATTCCCCCCACTCTCTCTCCCCACCTTAGACCTCCTTTCTGGCCAGATCCTTCGTCTCCATTGTGTAATCTCCTTA
>NW_010572574.1:0-508 GCF_000687285.1 Phaethon lepturus
GACGCTCTGATGACGTCAAGCAACGCCCCGATGACATCAAGTGACGCCCCAGTGAAATCAAGTGGTGCCCCAGTGACATCAAGTGATGCGGTGATGACGTGTACCGACGCTCTGATGACGTCAAGCGACAGCCCAATGGCATCAAGTGACGCCCCGGTAACATTTAGCGATGCCGTGATGACATCAAGCGACGCGCCAGTGACGTCAAGTGACGCCCCGATGACATCAAGCACCGCCACGGCGCTACCCGGTGACGCCCTGGCAATGTTTGGCGACGCGCCGATGACATCAAGCGACGCCCTAACGACGTCAAATGACGCCACCATGATGACATCAAGTGACGCCCCGGTGGCATCTGGCGACGCCCTGATGACACCTAGCGATGCGCTGACGCCATCGCGTGATGCGCCGATGACGTCAAGTGATGCCCCGATGACATCCAGTGACGTGCCGATGACATCACGTGACGCCCCGATGACATCAAGTGACGCGCCGATGATATCACGTG
>NW_010572575.1:0-508 GCF_000687285.1 Phaethon lepturus
AGCTCCCCGCTGGTGCCCATGCAATACCCCGACTCCCAGCCACGCTGGCTGAAGCAGATCCAAAGCTGCAAGGGCTGAACAGGAAGGTTGGCCCAGCCAAGGGCCAAGGGTGAGTTGGGCAGGAGCTGTCAGCAGTAAAGATCAGACGGGCTTGATCGTGTTAACCCGACGCTCCCATGCCAGCTCAGGGACCACAATACTTCGATGCCTGTGGGGTGGCGATGCGTGATCACGCAATTCTCCTTCCAGGTGTGATAATGCAGTCTCATCCTGTGGACAACACCCGGCACCGGGTGACCCTGCTCGGGTGGGACTTCCAAGCTAACGGCTCTCTGGAAGGCCTCTTTTGCTCCCAGCAGAAGCAGCCATCTACCGCTCCCCAGACTTAGCCCAGGCCTAACAGTAATCTGTTGTTCTCTGCCCGTGCTGCCCCAAACAGAGCTTCTGGGTTAAGACTCTCCTTTTATTAACACATGTAAATCTTAAAAGGCTCCTTAAGAATCAACCT
>NW_010572576.1:0-507 GCF_000687285.1 Phaethon lepturus
TTGGACTTTCTGAACAGTAAATCTAACTTTTACCAGTCTACCAAAAGGACCAGTGCAAAAGTTCTTGCATAAGCATAGAGTTCATCCACACTAACAACACTGTCCCTGGGCATGTTTTGGTCTGCCCCCTTAGCACTCTCCGAGACATCACCTGGGGTGAGTTAGGAGTTTGTAAAATGCAGAAACCATTCACAGGAGGCACCAAGGACCAGCCATCCTACTCTAGAGGGAGAAGGAATTTGGCTGTATTGACATAAACTATGTGATCCTACTTGTTATGAGAAGCAGAGAATGATGTTGTCCCTCTGGCTTCATTAGTATATGCTTTGCCTAAGTGCTAGAGTCCGTCTTCATTGCCTGACACTGCATTTGAGCTTGTACCAGTTCCTCTACACTCATTTTTTTTCTCTGAAGTCTGTTAGTTAACTCATGCTTTTTAGTTAATGCACGCTTCTTTTTCATTTTGCTATCGTACAACTGAAGCACTCTTTGGAATTTAAGACTTTT
>NW_010572577.1:0-508 GCF_000687285.1 Phaethon lepturus
AGATTAACTATCCCAGCCAAAACCAGCACACTCCTCCTTTTATGTAACATTTAACTTTTATTTTTCTGTATAATAGCTTCAAAAATGGAGACATTTTCTTTAGAATTGTAGTTCAGTTGTGTCATTTTGCTATGTTACTGCGTTTATCCAAGAAGTTCAGCAATAGAGATTGGAATTGTGTACGATGGTCTCAGAGACAAGAAAAGTAGAGTGCTGAGCAGCGCTGAGCACAGCTGAGAATAAGGCATAATAAACTAGGAAAACACAGAGCGAGGAAAAAGGAAGTAAGAAGGGAATTAGGAGAGTTTGTGATGGAAGACAACAGTGAGTAAGATAGAGAAGCAAACGAAAGAGGCAGTCAAACACACTGGCGTTGGTAAATAAAAGTATTTAACATTCTTTGTCCAGCAAATATTTGCTCATGTATTAAGAAGTCCAGAAGATACAATGTCTAACAAATCTGAACTCCCAAAACATCCCGTAGCCGTGGAAAAGAAGAATGTAGTCC
>NW_010572578.1:0-505 GCF_000687285.1 Phaethon lepturus
GCTGCTGGTACAGATGCCCCTTACACACACTGTGAATCCCTCCAGTCGCTGGCCTTAGACACACAGTCTGTCCAGTTGCTGGTCCTGGATCCTTGCTCTCCCCACTTATTTCCCATACCAAACCAAAAGTACATATGCAAATGGATGCAAACTGGGGCACATGCATTCCCTCAGACCCTGCAGTCTCTCCAGCAGCTGATCAGGATCCCATCATCCCTCCGATAGCCAATTCCTCCTGTGGTCACACTCACAGAGACACACACACCTTTGCTCCCAGGTCACTTAACCCACTTGCCCCTTGTCTGGCTTGATCCTTGACAGTGATCACACACTCACACACAGGCCCATACTGGCTCCAGTCATTGGCACCACAGATGCACAGTCCCCTTTAAGCCATGATCCCACTGCAATTGCTGGACTCAGTCTCCTCACCAAAACACAACATGTGCATATTGCATAGGGAGCCTTTTCCCAGGACAGAGTTAGGGAGGAATTTAAGACGATA
>NW_010572579.1:0-505 GCF_000687285.1 Phaethon lepturus
AAACCACGACAGCATGCATGGAGTGACACCTCCGTACAGTCCACTATGACACGCTCACTACAGCAGCCCGTGTCAGGTACCTTTTCTCTCCTCTCAATAGTTCTGGCAATGAAGTCTACTGTTCTGGGTTCAGCCAGAGGAATTACTTTGTCTTTCTCCTCCTTTTCCTTCAGGGAGCTCCCCTGGATGGCTGGTAGGTGCCTGCAAAGACACAACAGGATGCATTGGCAGGAGTGCCGGAGGAGCTGGTTCTGCATCTTCTGCTTCCAAGCGGCGCACCTGCTTCTGCAGCAGAGTGCGCTCTGCTTGCGTCCTGTGATCAAGTCCACAGAGACAGAGAAGACGCCAGGTTGTCAGACTCAGATGTGCCCAACAGCCCCACTAAAACTCAGGATGCCCACGTCTAGGCCCTCTCTGGCTGGAGCAACAACAGGAACAGGGTCCTGTTACCCGGAGATACTGCTATGCCTCCAGGTCAATGGTCTGAAATACAGAGTGCTTTACG
>NW_010572580.1:0-507 GCF_000687285.1 Phaethon lepturus
CTCTTTCCTCATGTGTCTGCAAGTCCACGTGGAGTTTGATTTTATTACACATGGTGTGTTTTATATGTGTTAGATGCATGTTGTTGCTGTTCTTGATGTCTTGATTATCCCTAAAGCCAGATTTGCCCACCTACCTGTCTGCATTTCTTTGTCTGACCATTGGTGAGTTGCTTACAACTGTGAGGTCTCCAGTGACAGGGTTTTTTGCCCAGTCCTGAACTCATCAGCATGTCATTGTATGTCCCCACTTCCCCACACTTCCACTGTCATTCCAGGCCTATGTTTCTCCACACAACATCGTTATGTTAGTCACAAAGACCCCATTCTACATATAATAACTGCATGTGACTACTACCTGTGTAAAATGATGATTGTATCATCTGAAGATATGCAACTTAAAGCAAATTTAAGGCAGAGAATCACAGCATCGTGTGATAGTTTGGACCGGAATGGACATTTAAATATCAAATCTCCTACCATGGGCAGGGACAACTTTCACTAGATCAG
>NW_010572581.1:0-502 GCF_000687285.1 Phaethon lepturus
CTTTCCAACCTTAGTGATTCTGTGATCTGTGCTACCAACATGTTTCACACCAGAGACCAGCCAAATGCATACTGTTCTCTGCACTTACTGGCCTGCTGTATGCTCAAAAAGAGAACAGCATATCAATGGAGTGAAGGCAAATTTGCATTATATATCTGCCAGTCATAAAAATCAATCTTTCGAAATGTTATCTGTAATTTGCACTGTATTCAACTGGATCCATGGAAGTTCAGCATCTCCCTTTAATGATGTAATAAACCATGAAATAAATACTTAAATAGACAGTCCCGATGTGTTAGCTGGTGTCCCAGCTGGTGGTGTCCCACTTACGCAGATGATGATCTGAATATATTGCCCTGTTCTAGCACTGTAACATTAATCTGCTGCAAAATACTCCATGTTAAAGTGGGAATTTGGGCCTTTAATCAAATCAGAGTGTTTTTTCCAAACACTGTCTGAAAAAATCCGATTCCATGGTGTCGTGGTTTAGCCCCAGCCGGCA
>NW_010572582.1:0-508 GCF_000687285.1 Phaethon lepturus
AGAAATGTCTCTAAAACAGATTAAGGGATTTGATGAAGGATGGCAGCGTAGGGAAATTTGTGTGATAAAACTCGGCGTGAGACTTCTTACGGAAGGGGAAGATAACGCTGCTCTACCGAATCTCTCATCGGGTTTGTTTTACGCACGTGTGTGTCAGGCTCTCGTAGTCAGAGGCGCTGAGGCCGAGGCAGAGATCACTTGTGTGTGGCACAGAGGAGGAGGGATGCCGCCTGCCAGGACCTTCCCGTGTCTCTTGGCCGGTGACAAAGGGCCAGCTTTTGGGCAGTTCGGGCTTGTGTGTGCTTTGCGTTTGTTTTTCCCGGTGGATTCTGTGATTTGTAAAGGTGAGTTCAAGCGTCATCCTTGCCCTGCGGCAGAGGCCTTGAACAGAGTTTCTTGGTTGTGCCTCTGTTGCCGTGGCAACCTCTGGGTAGTCGTAGTCCGTGGGGCTTCCCTTCCCCGGCCAGACGTGGCTGAAACTGGCCCCAGGTTCCGAAGGCGTTGGGGG
>NW_010572583.1:0-509 GCF_000687285.1 Phaethon lepturus
TGCCTAGAGCATATAGTCTGTGTCTTGCTGTTAAGTTCTGTTGACTTTCAAAATCTAAAATGTTTATTCTGAAGCACATTTCTGCACAGTGGGTGTTGTCATCACTGACAGACATACCTACCTATCCGCAGGCATCTTGGCATTCTAACTGTGAATAGAAAAGCTAGTCCTACTGTTTGCAGAGCTCTATAATTGAATTAGTGAACCTTATTTTGTAACACAGAAATGTTCCCACTGAAACATTCAAACATAAACAGCTCACACATTAATTATTCACTCCTATACAAAGCTACAAGGCTAAAGGTACCATTTCCAGGACATGTAAATGATGTAGAATGTGTCTACAGAGAAGTGATGTGAAAAGTAACCCAAGCTGTCCCTGGCAAAGACTGCTTCAGCAAATAGCATAGATGCATTAATATTCTAGCAAGTAAGAATTGCTTTCCAACATTGGATGGATGCTGCAGATCCACCCACACTGCTTCCATACCAAAGTTAGAATTAGTGTG
>NW_010572584.1:0-509 GCF_000687285.1 Phaethon lepturus
CAACCTTAATGATTCTGTGATTCCGTGAAATCACCCCCCCCAAAAAAGCACCTTTGCTTTTGTGCCTCCTCCCCATCCCTGTAATTTTTCACTCCCAGGACGATGTGAAACTCTTGTCACTCTTGCATCTTCGCCCAGGAGGGCACCGATAAAGGAATAATTGCAGCCAGCCCCGAGTTTGTGTTTGCATGGGAAATGAGAAGCGAAGCGCGGCCAAGGCAGAGCCGGGACGTTGTGTGGAGGATGCCTGAGCGCCCTGGATGGCACAGTTCATCGCTGGTGTCCTGGGGACAGAGATTTCGTTAGCGAAGGGCTGTCCCTGATACTCTGCAGCTCTGCCTACTCTAATAAAAATCACACATTTCATGTATATTATTTTTTAAATTGAGGCTTTAAAAAAATCAGTGGGTTTTGGCTGCTTTATCCCCTTATTGGGATTATTTAAATCAAAAGCAGAAATAGGGGGAAGGCTCCTTTTGTAACTCCAGCTGGCCGGCAGCCAGCGGTGT
>NW_010572585.1:0-509 GCF_000687285.1 Phaethon lepturus
CTTCTTCTGGGATTTTGCAGGCTTCGATTCCAAAAGGGCTTGATGTGACCGTCTAGTCTGACGTCCTATACTTCAGGCTTAGTCCTGTGGAGTAAGCCTGAAGGTCATGAAAATAACGTAAATGAGTTTAAAAGAAACCAAGAGTAAAAGTGAAATTCATTGCATTTTGCCTGTGCTTATTTTGTGGATCTTTGCTTCTTCTATCAATCAAAAACAGATTGAACTTCCTCACCTGCTTAATACTTGGTTAAACATTATACAGTCCATTGGCTCCAGCTAAATGTGTCCCCAATTACACGGGACTTCTACTAATGCTACAAGTTAAGCAGTAGTCATTGGAGTAAATCAGGCATCCCTGTAAAGTGGCCTTCAGCTCAAGTTAGGCGCAGTGTAATCATGGCCTTAAGGGCATGTGGCTTGATTGCTTACAGCTTTACGTGTTTCTTTCTGTAAGTGTCATTTTTTTTTCTAAATGAAAAATGTATTTTTTTTTCCTGTAGGTCTCTTTA
>NW_010572586.1:0-509 GCF_000687285.1 Phaethon lepturus
TTGGGAGCCAAACCCAGCTCTCCTGTGTCCCTGTGTCCCAGCTGCAGGCCTTGTCTGATGGGGCGATGGGTGTTGTGTGGAAGAAGAAGGAAGCAGCATAAGAAATGCTGTTGGTTCTCAGTGGCTACCTGTGCGGCACCACTAGTGCCTGAAGCGCTCATTCCTGGAAACCCACTTATACTGAGCCTTTCTCCTCTGTGCTTTATGTTTTGCAGTTGGTATCATCTGTGCGGCTCCAGCCATGGGTGGGGCATGCTTACCGGCTCAAGTTGTTGGCTACTTCGAAGAGACCAGTGAAGTGGAGCGCCGATACGTGGACTATGGAGGATACGACAAAGTAAAAATCGACACACTCAGACAAATCAGGTCTCTAGTTCCCCCTCCATGACCTGAGGCCATATCTGGCACGAAGCTTTATCGGTGGCATCCCAACGTTTGAATTGCTTATAGGTTTTCCCACAGCCGAAGTGGGAAATGGTAGAAAGGTTTGTCTCAGCAGTGGGTGTGGA
>NW_010572587.1:0-510 GCF_000687285.1 Phaethon lepturus
CCCGGCACGGGCGGCGTGCCCGGGGAAGGATGGAGCCAGCCCGTCCGGCGGTGCCATGGTAACAGCTCCCCTTTTTATCCCCGGTGTTTTCCATTTTGTGGTTTGAAATTAATTATTCAGCGTAGAGCAGGAACAAAAAGGAGATTACCCGCCCCGGTCCGGCAGGTATCGGGAAAGAAAGAGCTTCCCGGGGCTCCCGGGGGAGAGCGGGGTTAAGGAATGGTATTTCTGTAAGCATTCTTCCGAAGCAGTGTCCGGGGGTGTGCTCCGAGCACGCTGGTCATCCCCGTTTCCCCATGAACCGGGAGATTTTTATAACAACAGGTATTTTATCAAGGGTTTGCTACAGCTATAAAAAATCATCAAACTGTGTTTGTTTTCTCAGCACACCCAAGCGCCTCTGAAGCGTGGCCGGGTCCCTTCGGGGTCGGACCCCCGGGTCCCGGGGGAGCCTGTAACGCTCCTGCTGCAGCGAGAGCAGCGTCGCGGCAGCGCGACCGCACTGACTCG
>NW_010572588.1:0-510 GCF_000687285.1 Phaethon lepturus
CCAAGGCGCCCAGTGCTCCCAGTTGGGGAGCAGCCCCCGGTGTCCATCACCCCCAGTTGGGTGGCTGACCAAGGCGCCCGCTGCCCCCAGTGCTCCCAGTTGGGTGGTTGACCAAGGCGCCCAGTGCTCCCAGTGCTCCCAGTTGTGTAGCTGACGAAGGCAATCGGTGCTCCCACTGCCCCCAGTTGGGGAGCACCCCGGGGTCCAGCACCCCAGCTGGGTGGTCGTCCAAGGCACCCAGTGCTCCCAGTGCTCCCAGTTGGCGAGCTGACCAAGGCACCCAGTGCTCCCAGTAGGGGAGCTGAGCAAGGTGCCCAGTGCTCCCAGCTGGGTAGCTGACCAACGAAGGCGCCCAGTGCTCCCAGTCAGGTAGTTGACCAAGATGCCCAGTGCTTCCAGTTGGAGAGTTCACCAACCCAGGTGCCCAGTGCTCCCAGTGCTCCCAGTCGGGGAGCTGAGCAAGGCAGCCAGTGCTCCCGGTTGGGGAGTTGACCAAGACGCCCAGCGCTC
>NW_010572589.1:0-507 GCF_000687285.1 Phaethon lepturus
TTGGAGAGACATCTGGAGATCGAGTCCAACCTGCCCCGCTGACGGGTCAACTACAGCAGGTTGCTCAGGGCATGGCCCTGTCCGGTTTTGAACATCTTCAGGGATGGATACTCCACAGTGTGTCTGGGCAACTTGTTCCAGTAGCTGACAACCCTCACTGTATAAAAGTTTTGATTTGATTCTTGCAACTACAGGGGTAGTCCAGAAGATGTGTAAAACCTCCTGTGAATGCCAGTACGGCCCGGATTGTCTCTCAGGAAGCTCAGGACTGAATTTCTCCTGTTTGTCTATTGTAATAAAGTCTTTGAGCTCAGTGGTAGACTCCAGCTCTGTGGTGAAGTGCGACACAATCAAGTATCAGAAAGCGCTGTGTTTTTTAATTTCAAAATGTGGAGCTTTGTGCTTACACCAGGGATGGATGTTTGTAGTTTCAAATTCTGAGTCAGAGCAGAGAGGGCTTTGTTCTACCCCCCTCTTTGGACTGCCGGGACAGAGAGGCATTTCTGT
>NW_010572590.1:0-502 GCF_000687285.1 Phaethon lepturus
ACCAATATAGAATGGAAGAGTTACAAAAGTCTGTTCTGATGAAGTTGTGACATATTGGTCACGGAGGTGGCAAACTTTCCCTTTTGGGCATGACTTTGTTCATGCTCAGGTTGCTCTAAAAAGCTCTGTCTGCAAATCCCACCTGCTCATGCTGCAAATTGCAGTGGGATCCCGTTAAGATGATGGGATAGATGTTGTAGGGAACCGTGTCATGTAATGAGCAGAGCCCACTCAAGGTTTCCCTTGGCCTCTGATAGTGCCAGCTGAGAGCCAGGCTGCAGTGCTTGGTTGTATATTGAGACAGCTACTAACGTATAGGGCAAACTTTTGGGACTCTGAACTCCTGGGGGGGTTTTGTGCTGGGATATCCAGTAAGCTGCAATGATTTTTCCCTTCTATTTCCTTGCAGGAAAGATGGTGTTCCTATAGGTTATAAAGGAAGCACTTTCCACAGGTAATTCTGCTCTTGTTTAGGCACTTAAATAGCAGTCTGAGATAGATG